>NC_056069.1:34366136-34669166 GCF_016772045.2 Ovis aries | reverse complement strand
TACTTATAATTTGCATTCTGTGCTAGGACATATGTCTCCTAAGATAAACATGAAAGAAATGTAAACCGTGAAAAGTCAAAAAAAAAAAAAAAAAAAGAAAAGAAATGCAGCCAATGTCAACTGATAGATTTGTATTTTCCAAGAGGTCTACCTAAAGTGTGGCTTGATTTTTCTGTTGAAAACAATATAAACTGTCATCCAGGCCATAAAGAGTTGGAAACAACACCTAGAGCTAAAAAGATAAAGAAAAAATTAAGTAATGTCATGGAATGTGTATTTGAGAAAGTGACAAAGTGCTTGCCAATTGTCAGTTTTAAGCTAACGGGGAAATTTCCTATAAACCTAGAATAGTAGATTCCACATCACGATATCCTAAGTATTATTCCACTGCTACTATTTTTCTTCCCTACTTATTATCTGAGGAGGAAAAGAAAAAAAACAAACATCAACACCTAATGATTCACGACCTAAATCTCAGAATGTTAACTCCAGTGCCAGCTAGACAAAGGATAAGTCATTTTGTTATGACTGATTAGCTACTTATCCATTGAAAACATTGGGTTTATGCTGGGTACACAATTTATGTTATCACTGAAATGTTTATGACAGTTCATTTTTCAGAGCTGAAAGAACATTTTTTAAAAGGCAATGTTAATCAATAGGATAATAACAAGTTTTGCGCTGTGAAAGCTATGTGGGTTTTTCTTTTTCAAGTGTCTCCTGATAACTTTACCATCACTGATTTCCACACCTTGGAACCAACCACTTAAGGTGTCCTGCTTATCCCCTTTATTCACCTTTTTTAAGATTTTTTTTTGGGGTGTGGACCATTTTAACAGTCTTTATTGAATTTGTTACAGTGTTGTTTCTGTTTTATATTTTGTTTTATATACTTTGGTTATCATGCCACGGCTGCGGGGCGTGTGAGATCCTAGTTCCACAGCCAGGGATCGAACCTGAACCACCTCTTTGGAAGGCGAAGTCTTAACCACTGGACCGCCAGGGAACTCCGAGCCCCTTCATTCTTAAAAGACGCAATTCTAACCTGGAGTCCTTGGTGAAGTCATGACTTTTTGTCACCAAAACCAGACAGTTTTTGAAACCACAGTGTAACCATTGTGGTACTTGCAAATACCTTTCCATCAATCCATACCTTGTCCATATTTTGTTCCTACAGGTTCCTAAACATTTGAAAATATTTGTTCCTAAATTAGTTATAAGCTCTTTGAAGGTACAATGTGGCTTAGGTTATCTGACATAGAAACCAATGTATATTAATTTCTTCTAATATATACACATATTCTTACATGTTCTCTCATGATTTCTTTCCTTGTGTTATTTTTAAGTAGAAAAATATATTCTTCGCTATTCCTGAATGTATAGCAAGCGAGATTAGGAATTTCTTCATAGGGACAATTTAGTTGAAGGTAAGACCCTTGGACACCCATCATTCCCAACCAAATGCATCAGTTCAGTTCAGTTCAGTTCAGGCACTCAGTCCTGTCTGACTCTTTGCAACCCCATGAACCACAGCATGCCAGGGCTCCCTGTCCATCACCAACTCCTGTAGTCCACCCAAACCCATGTTAATCATGTCACTGATGCCAACCAAGCATCTCATCCTCTGTCATCCCCTTCTTCTCCTGCCCTCAATCTTTCCCAGCATCAGGGTCTTTTCAAATGAGTCAGCTCTTCGCATCAGGTGGCCAAAGTACTGGAGTTTCAGCTTCAGCATCAGTCCTTCCAATGAACACCCAGGACTGATCTCCTTTAGGATGGACTGGTGGGATCTCCTTGCAGTCCAAGGGACTCGCAAGAGTCTTCTCCAACACCACAGTTCAAAAGCATCAATTCTTTGGCACTCAGCTTTCTTTATAGTCCAATTCTCACATCCATACATGACTGCTGGAAAAACCATAGCCTTGACTAGAGGGACCTTTGTTGGCAAAGTAATGTCTCTGCTTTTGAATATGCTATCTAGGTTGGTCAGAACTTTCCTTCCAAGGAGTAAGGGTCTTTTAATTTTATTGCTGCAAGCACCATCTGTAGTGATTTTGGAGCCCCCCAAAAATAAAGTCTCACAATGTTTCCACTGTTTCCCCATCTATTTCCCATGAAGTGATGGGACCAGATTCCATGATCTTTGTTTTCTGAATATTGAGCTTCAAGCCAACTTTTTCACTCTCTTCTTTCACTTTCATCAAGAGGCTTTTTAGTTCTTATTCACTTTTTGCATATCTGAGGTTATTGATATTTCTCCCAGCAATCTTAATTCCAGCTTGTGCTTCTTCCAGCCCAGTGTCTCTCATGATGTATTCTGCATATAAGTTAAATAAGCAGAGTGATAATATATAGCCTTGACATACTCCTTTTCCTATTTTGAACCAGTCTGTTGTTCCATGTCCAATTCTGACTGTTGCTTCTTAACCTGCATATAGGTTTCTCAAGAGGCAGGTCAGGTGGTCTGCTATTCCCATCTCTTTCAGAATTTTCCATAGTTGATTGTGATCCAAAGATTTTGGCATAGTCAATAAAGCAGAAATAGATGTTTTTCTGGGACTCTCTTGCTTTTTTGATGATCCAGCAGATGTTGGCAATTCTATCTCTGGTTCTTCTGCCTTTTCTAAAACCAGCTTGAACATCTGGAAGTTCACGGTTCACGTATTGCTGAAGCTTGGCTTGGAGAATGTTAAGCATTACTTTACTAATGTGTGAGATAAGTGCAATTGTGCGGCAGTTTGAGCATTCTTTGGCATTGCCTTTCTTTGGGATTGGAATGAAAACTGACTTTTCCAGTCCTGTGGCCACTGCTGAGTTTTCCAATTTGCTGGCATATTGAGTGCAGCAAATGTAAAACTTCCTTACATGCCACATCACAGCACAATTACAGTCTTAAACTTGTTGAATTCTTTAAATAAGTCTTTAGTATCAAAGTGATGGGCATAAAGAACACAAAGGTAAAAATGACATGATTTCTGCCTTCAAGTAGCTCATTTTAGTTCCAATAGAAAAGTGATCAAATGAACAAATGCAATGTATTCGCTCTCATGGGCTTTATTTGCCTTCCCTCCAATTTGTATTTTAAAGTCCCTACTCACAATAACTCACAGTGTAACTCTCTTTGGGATAGAGTCTTTAAAAGATGACTAAATTAAAATACTTCTGGTGATTCAGATGGTAAAGAATCTGCCTGCAATGAGGGAAGACCTGGGTTTGATCTCTGGGTTGGGAAGATTCCCTGGAGAAGGCAACGGTAATCTCCTGCACTATTCTTGCCTGGAAAATTCCATGGATAGAGGAGCCTTGGCATGCTACAGTCCCCGGGGTCATAAAGAGTCGGACACAACTGAGGGACTAACACCTCACTTCACTGTCAAGTTAAAATGAAGTTGTTAGGGTGGAGCTTGATCCAACCTGATCAGTGCCATTATAAGAGAAAATTATATATTAATATATATAATTATATTATATTATAAGAGAAAATTTGGATATAAAAAGAGACATTAGGGATGTAAGAGCACAGACAAGGATCCAGGTGAAGAAAACAAAGAAAAGATGGCCATCTGTAAGTTAAGAGAAGCCTCAGCAGAAGGCTCAGTAGAACCTGAACTGCCCACACGTTGATCTTGATCTTTTAAAACTTATGAGCAGATAAATTTCTGTCGTTAAGCACCTGTCCTATGGCTTTTTGTTATGGCAGCCCTAGGAAGCTAATACTTACCTCTCTGTATAAGTTCCACAGAGGGTGTAAGCATGCAATCTTGTAAGAGCAGATAAAAGGAGACCATAACCTAGTTTGCAGTGCATTACAAAAGCTATGAAAAAAATTTCCTCTACATTGTACTCTGTGTTATCTGGGCACTCCCTGAGGAGTATTACTGGATTTCAGTGGACATTTATCTCTATCGATATGTGTAAATATACAGAAAAAATACTATAATTCAAACTGGTGATTTCCAAGATAATGAGCTAAAGAAAGCCAGGAGGCGGAAAGCCCAAATAACTATTAGGTTTGGCTAATGGCATTTAGAATCTAAATGTATGACCAGGACTGCGCAAATGGAAATTTAGAAAACAGATTTGTAATTGTAAGGTCTTACGTAAAGTTATACCAAAAATACATGAAAGAATCATTGTAGAATTCTGTTAATTACCTTTGCAACAAACAGGGTTAAACAGCTACCGTGCTGTGCTTAGTCGCTCAGTAGTGTCTGACTGTTTGTGACCCCATGGACTGCAGCCTGCCAGGCCCCTCTGTCCAAGAGGATTCTCCAGGCAAGAATACTGGAGTGGGTTGCCATGCCCTTCTCCAGGGGAACAGCTATCATAGAAAAGTATTTTTCTGGCTGCTGCCTGATTTGCATCATAATGCCTTTAATACTTAACGCTCAATTTACCCCCACTGACACAAGAAGGGACAGCCTTAATGGTGCAGAAGGAAAAGGAGGAATTCCTTCAAGCTCAAGGTAATTTGCCTTAGTCCTAAAACTGAAGTTTAGAGAGACCCTAAGCCCACAAACACGGAGAAGGCAATGGCACCCCACTCCAGTACTCTTGCTTGGACAATCTCATGGACGGGGAAGCCTGGAAGGCTGCAGTCCATGGGGTCGCTGAGGGTCAGACACCACTGAGTGACTTCACTTTCACTTTTCACTTTCATGCACTGAAGAAGGAAATGGCAACCCACTCCAGTGTTCTTGCCTGGAGAATCGCAGGGATGGGGAAGCACAGAGTCGGACAGAACTGAAGTGACTTAGCAGCAGTAAGCCCACAAACAACTGTACCCTCATGAGACAGGGTCAGGGAGAGGATAGGCTTGATGCTATCCAGTAGTGGGGCAAAAGCTTTAAAGTGAGTGTCCAGCACAATCAGAAAGAAAATGAAATGTACCATCATTGCTTCCACTGTTTGGCTGCCTGACTCTCTTAGACTTCTCCTCCCCAGGTGTTCATGGCTTCTTTGCTGCTAACTTTGCAGAACTTCTACAAATTTGCCCTACTCAATCCCCAGAGTGCTCAAAAATATATTTGCTGAAAAGTACTTTCCTTTGCCAGAAAACACTTAATCTGATAAAAACAGTGTGTAATTGTTGTTGCTGTTATTCAGTCACTAAGTCATGTCTGACTCTCTGAGACCTGTCCTGTCCTTCACTGTCTCCCAGAATTTGCTCAGACTCATGTCCATTGAGTTGGTGATGCCATCCAACCACCTCATCCTCTATCACCCCTTTTCCTCCTGCCTCAATCTTTCTTAGCATTAGGGTCTTTTCCTATGAGTCAGCTCTTTGCGTCAGATAGCCAGTTTCTTTGAATCAGGTGGCCAAAGAACTGAAGCTTCAGCTTCAGCATCAGTCCTTCCAATGAAGATTCAGGGTTGATTTCCTTTAGGATTGACTGGTTTGATCTCCTTGCTGTCCAAGGGCTCTCAAGAGTATTCTCCAATACTACAGTTCCAGAGCATCCATTCTTCAGCACTCAGAATTTTTTATGGCTCAACTTTCACAACTGTACAGGCTCCTGGAAAAGCCAACCATACCTTTGACTATACAGACTTTTGTTGGCAAAGTGATGTCTCTGGTTTTTCATACGCTGTCTAGGTTTGTCATAGCTTTTATCCTAAGGAGCAAGCATCTAATTTCATGGCTGCAGTCACCGTCTGCAGTGTTTTGGAGCCCAAGAAAATAAAATTAGATGCATGATGAGATAATTAATAAACAATGGTATTACAGAAGCCAATGCACAGAAATAAAAATGTGCTTAACTCTTGAGAGTAGAGTTAAGAGACATGAAAACCAGAGTGAGAAGTGCCTACATATGCATTAAAGGGGTTCTAGACTTCAAAAAGAGGAGTATATAAGAAGGCAATATTAAAAGAAACATTCATTTAGTGTTTTTCAAAATTTTTAAAAAATGTTTTCTCAGACATAAAGTGAATATCAAATTACAAGAAGCATAAATAAAATAAATCTACATCTAAATACACTGCAGTAACATTTCCAAAAATCAAAGAGAAGAAAATACTAGTAAAAGTTATCTCTCAAATAACATTTCCCAACAAAGAAAATTTATCTGTATGAAAAGGGCACTTAGATTGACAGCAGACTTCTCCACAGCAAAAAAAAAAAAAAAAAAAAAAATTGTTGAGAGGAAATAGCAGTCAACCTGGAATTCCATAAACAGTTCAGATTTCTCATAATAAAATCAAAACATTTCAGACATAAAGGGAATAATGGATTTTAATAGCCACAGAACATCACTAAAAAAGAATCAGTGGAGAAGTACTTCACTGAGAAGCATGATCACAAACAAATGTACAGAGCACAGGTAAATGAAACTACTAGCTTTAAAAACTAGTTACTATGGACAGCTATATGTAGATATAGATTTTATAAAATTAGGATTAAAATTCTAGACATGGAAGATGGCATGGAGGAGAGCTCAGATGGTGGCTGCTAAGTTCCATGTCTCTGTCTGGTAGACAGAAGATAGGGATACTGAATATTTTAGACTTAGAAATGTAACATTGAAAGAATAAAAAAACTTCTTTTTTGTATTATGTTAAACTGGATCATCGAAAAAACAGGAGAGTTCCAGAAAAACATCTACTTTTGCTTTATTGACTACTCCAAAGCCTTTGACTGTGTGGATCACAATCAACTGTGGAAAATTCTGAAAGAGATGAGAATACCAGACCACCTGACCTGTCACCTGAGAAATCTGTATGCAGGTTAAGAAGCCACAATTAGAACTGGACATGGAAGACTGGTTCCAAATCAGGAAAGGAGTACGTCAAGGCTGTATATTGCCACCCTGCTTATTTGACTTGTATGCAGAGTGCCTCATGTGAAATGCTGGGTTGGATAAAGCACAAGCTGGAATCAAGATTGCCAGGAGAAATATCAATAACCTCAGATATGCAAATGACACCACCCTTGTGGCAGAAAGCAAGAAGAACTAAAGAGCCTCTGGATGAAAGTGAAAGAGGAGAGTGAAAAAGATGGCTTAAAACTCAACATTCAGAAAACTAAGACCATGGCATCTGGTCCCATCACTTCATGGCAAATAGATGGGAAACCATGAGAGACTTTATTTTGGGAGGGCTCCAAAATCACTGTAGATGGTGACTGCAGCCATGAAATTAAAAGACACTTGCTCCTTGGAAGAAAAGCTATGATCAACCTACACAGCATATTAAAAAAACAGAGACATTACTTTACTAACAAAGGTTTGTCTAGTCAAAGCTATGGTTTTTCCCATAGTCATGTATGAATGTGAGAGTTTGACCATAAAGAAAGCTGAGTGCTGAAGAACTGATGCTTTTGAACTGTGCTATCAGAGAAGACTCTTGAGAGTCCCTTGGACTACATGGAGATCCACCCAGTCCATCCTAAAGGAAATCAGTCCTGAATATTCATTGAAATGACTGATGCTGAAGTTGAAACTCCAATACTTTGGCCACCTGATGTAAAGAACTGACTCATTTGAAAAGACCCTGATGCTGGGAAAGATTGAAGGCAGGAAGAGAAAGGGGTGACAGAGGATGAGATGGTTGGATGGCATCACCGATGAGTTTGAGTAGGCTCTGGGAGTTGGTAAGGGACAGGGAAGCCTGGCATGCTGCAGTCCATGGGGTCGCAAAGTCAGACACAACTGAGAGACTGAATTGAACTAAAATTATTTTTAAAGATTCCTCTAAATTCAATCTTTATGTATCTGTAAATAGACACACTTTAACATACTTTATTTTAATTATATATTTTTCACAAAAAGAAGCCAATGATGTAACTGAAAGGGATATTTTATTATATCAATAGTAGGGTTTCTTAGATGATAAAGAATCTGACTGCAATGCGGAAGACCTGGGTTCAATCCCTGGGTCAGGAAGATTCCCCTGGAGAAAGGAATGGCTACCCACTCCAGCATTCTTGCCTGGAGAATTCCATGGACAGAGGAGCCTGGTGGGTAACAGTCCGTGGGGTTGCAAAGAGTCAGGCATGACTGAGCAACTTTCACTTTCAAAAGTTCCATAAGGACATGAACATTAGAGCAAGATACTTCTATCACCTACTCAGATAATATTCAAGAACAAATAGGCTTTGTATGCAGACAAAACTGCGTTCTCCCAAACCAAAACTGTGATCCTCCAAACTTGGGTGACCATAGGCAGATGTCTTAGTCTTTCTGATGCTTAGTTAACTTAGCTGTCATAAGGAGTAACAGCATTCACCCTGCAGAGTTGTGGGGTGAAGATTTGAGGTAAGGTTTGTGAAGAGTTTGGTACAAAAAGATCTTCACAACCCAGATAATCACAATAGTGTGATCACTCACCTAGAGCCAGACATTCTGGAATGTGAAGTCAAGTGGGCCTTAGAAAGCATCACTACGAACAAAGCTAGTGGAGGTGATGGCATTCCAGTTGAGATATTTCAAATCCTGAAAGATGATGCTGTCAAAATGCTGCACTCAATATGCCAGCAAATTTGGAAAACTCAGCAGTGGTCCCAGGACTGGAAAAGGTCAGTTTTCATTCCAATCCCAAAGAAAGGCAATGCCAAAGAATGCTCAAACTACCACACAATTGCACTCACCTCACATGCTAGTTAAGTAATGCTCAAAATTCTCCAAGCCAGGCTTCAGCAGTATGTGAACTGTGAACTTCCTGATGTTCAAGCTGGTTTTAGAAAAGGCAGAGGAACCAGAGATCAAATCGCCAGCATCTGCTGGATCATGGAAAAAGCAAGAGAGTTCCAGAAAAACATCTATTTCTGCTTTATTGACTATGCCAAAGCTTTTGACTGTGTGGATCACAATCAACTGTGGAAAATTCTGAGAGAGATGGGAATACCACACCACCCAACCTGCCTCTTGAGAAATCTGTATGCAGGTCAGGAAGCAACAGTTAGAACTGGACATGGAACAACAGACTGGTTCCAAATAGGAAAAGGAGTACGTCAAGGCTGTATATTGTCACCCTGCTTATTTAACTTATATGCAGAATACATCATGAGAAACGCTGGGCTGGAAGAAGCACAAGCTGGAATCAAGATTGGTGGGAGAAATATCAATCACCTCAGATATGTAGATGACACCACCCTTCTGGCAGAAAGTGAAGAGGAACTAAAGAGCCTCTTGATGAAAGTGAAAGAGGAGAGTGAAAAGTTGGCTTAAAGCTCAACATTCAGAAAACGAAGATCATGGCATCCGGTCCCGTCACTTCATGGGAAACAGATGGGGAAACAGTGGAAACAGTGCGAGACTTTAGTTTTTGGGGCTCCAAAATCACTGCAGATGGTAACTGCAGCCATGAAATTAAAAGAAACTTACTCCTTGGAAGAAAAGTTATGACCAATCTAGATAGCATATTCAAAAGCAGAGACATTACTTTGCCGACTAAGGTCCATCTAGTCAAGGCTATGGTTTTTCCAGTGGTCATGTATGGATGTGAGAGTTGGACTGTGAAGAAAGCTGAGGGCCAAAGAATTGATGTGTTTGAACTGTGGTGTTGGAGAAGACTCTTGCGAGTCCCTTGGACTGCAAGGAGATCCAACCAGTCCATTCTGAAGGAGATCAGCCCTGGGATTTCTTTGGAAGAAATGATGCTAAAGCTGAAACTCCAATACTTTGGCCACCTCATGTGAAGAGTTGACTCATTTGAAAAGACTCTGATGCTGGGAGGGATTGGGGGCAGGAGGAGAAAGGGACGACAGAGGATGAGATGGCTGGATGGCATCACTGACTCGATGGACGTGAGTCTGAGTAAACTCCAGGGGTTGGTGATGGACAGGGAGGCCTGGTGTGCTGCAATTCATGGGGCCGCAAAGTGTCGGACACAAGAAGTGAACGGAACCGAAGCATTCATGAAAGGAAGCAAGTCAATGCTATATAGCAGCCTGGATGGCAGGGGAGTTTGGTAGAAAATGGATACATGTATATGTATACTGAGTCCCTTCACTGTTCACCTGAAATTGTTACAACATTATTAATCAGCTATACTGCAACACAAAATAAAAAGTTTACAATTAAAAAAAAAAGAAAGCAAGTTTTTTTTTTTTTTTAAATTTATTTGGCTGCACTGGGCATATGGGATCTTCAATCTTTATTACGGCTTGCTGGATCTTTAATTGTGGCATGTGGGATCCAGTTCCCTGACCAAGGATCAAACCTTTGTCCTCCTACATTGGGAGCATGGAGGCTTAGCCTCTGGATGACCAGGGAAGTATCAAGTACTAAGGTTTTTAATTAACAACAGTTCAGTTAGTCAGTCAGTTCAGTTGCTTAGTCGTGTGTGACTCTGCGACCCCATGGACTGCAGCAGGCCAGGCCTTCCTGTCCATCACCTATTGGACAGAGCCTATTTAAACTCATGTCCATCGAATTGGTGATGCCATCCAACCATCTTATCCTCTATCACCCCCTTCTCCTTTGGCCTTCAATCTTTCCTAGCATCAGGTTCTTTTCAAATAAGTCAGTTTTTCTCATTAGGGGGCCAAAGTATTGGAGTTTCAGCTTCAGCATCAGTTCTTCCAATCAATATTCAGGGCTGATCTCCTTTAGGATGGACTGGTTGGATCTCTTTGCAATCCAAGGGACTCTCAAGAGTCTTTTCCAACACCACAATTCAAAAGCATCAATTCTTCGGCACTCAGCTTTCTTTATAGTTCAACTCTCATATCGATACATGACTATTGGAAAAACCATAGCTTAGGAATCAAATAACACTAGTGAATACACGGGACATGAGTGTAACCTCAACATTCATGTACATAGTAGACAGCAGAGAGGAAAAACATGAAAATTAAATGTAAAGTGAACCAACAATATAGAAACAAATCGTAATTTGTATCTCAAGTAAAAAGTGAGCACATAATTTACAGAAAAAGCAATTAATGTAGAAAGAGTTAATATGCTCTAGAGTAAAATACTTTTTACTTTTGTTCTTTTTCTTAAGTCCTCAGCCCAGATGGACTGGCAAATGTGATTTCAGATCACCAGTTTTTTAAAAGTTAGATTGGGATGCATGGGAACTGAATCAGCAGAGCTGAAACCTTAGAAATGGGTTTTTAAATGAAATTTTTGACAGACTTTTGCTTATAGTCATAGAACCAGATGTCCTTGCTACTGGATCTCAGACATTTTTGTACCTCATAAATAATCTTTAGTTCCTGTCACAGTGACTTTTTTTTCTCTCAATTATTTCTTGCTGATGTTTTTGTCTCCCAAAGGATTATTGAGAGAATTTTAGCAAAGTCTCTGAAGCAGTATTTGGAAGGCAGACATGTCTCACTAACTTCATTATGGACAAAAGATATAATTTTATAAAAATACTCTCTTGGGTAAAGATGAGTATCAATGGGAGGGTGAAAACAAGTTGAATCTATAATAAGAGAAGAATTTTGCAATGCAGAGCTGTTAATATTTTAAGATAAACCTTGTGTTCACTTTTTGATGTTTATATCAGAACTTTCAAATGTGTCTTTATCTCTATAATTTATTATGTTCTCAAAATTATCAGTTGTGGATTTCATGGTTTTAAAAGTGATTAATAACAGAGCTTTGCTTTTTCATTAATCTGATATATTTTGTATTTCAATGTGTCATGTAAATATAGAGAATCTTATAATTGAGAATTTATAGTTGAGAATTTGACAAAATGGAAGTTAATTACAGGAAGCCTCAGATGACACAAATATTCCTATGAGAGCACCGAAACTTTTTTCTTTGTAGAATACTCACAGAATAGTATGGATGTTCTGATCAGGAACATGGTAATAAGACTCCAGTTACAACCAGATTTTTTTTTTTTTATGTCAGCAAAATATGGTTCATGATAAGACTGAAAACATTCAAATATTGAAAGTAATGTTTAGATGAAATGATACAGTGATTGGAGCTCAGGGGAGGAGAAATAGTTTCAGATGAAATACTAGCCACTTTAATGATATGTAATAAGTACATGGAGTTCACTATACTATTTTACTTGTGTCTGTTTGAAGTGGTCTCTACTATCAAAGTTTTTAATAGCATGTTTATAATGTTTTCAGATTATAATGTTTATAATAGAACATGTAAAAAAATACACAGCAGTTCACAAAATGGTAAGTGCAATATAAACTTGATATAGAAACTATAGGGAGGAAAAATTTAAAACTGTTCCAGATACAAATAATAACTGATTCTTGAATGTGAAATAATGTAATTTTTCTGTGTCATTATTTTTAAATTTTAAAAAATTAATCTTAACAAGCACAAGATATAACTGGAAGCACTGGAAAAATTTAGTTTGTCTACTATTCAAAAGAAAGAACTGGAAGAAAGTACTCACATATTGATACAAAAGTCAATATTAAAAAATAAATAAAAAGCAGAAACTTCCTTAATCAAGTTACTACCATACGGGAAAGTATAAAAGACAATCTTTGTTCAAAAGAAAGCTGTGGGGATCTAGATTTAGCCTTGTGGCTTAGCCTTTGAACCCTGAATTGAGTTCAGCCATTTTTAATCTCTGTGACTTTGGGAAATTTACTTAATCCAAGCTTTCATTTCCTTACAATTGTAAACATACAATAGTGCAATTATGTAATTCGACAAACGATAATAGAACATACCTCACTGGACTCTGTGAGGAAGAAATGAGATAATCTGGCAAAGCACTTATTTCAAGGTCTCAAAAAGGTTAGCTAACAGTCACAGCATGGCCCTGGCAGGGGCTCCTTAGTATTTCATTCATAGAATTTAATGTCTTTGATTTTATTAACACTTTCTTCTGATGTAAAGTTAATCAGTTTAACAGTTGCTAGGGGCTTCCCAGATGGCACAATGGTAAAGAATCTTCCTGCCAATGCAGGACGCTCGGGTTCAATCCGTGGGTCAGGAAGATCCCCTGGAGAAGGAAATGGCTGCTGCTGCTGCTGCTAAGTCGCTTCAGTCGTGTTCGACTCTGTGCGACCCCTTAGACAGCAGCCCACCAGGCTCCGCCGTCCCTGGGATTCTCCAGGCAAGAACACTGGAGTGGGTTGCCATTAACGCACTCCAATATTCTTGCCTGGGAAATCCTTTGGACAGAGGAGCCTGGTGGGCTAAGGTCACTGGGGTCACAAAAAGTCGGACATGACTGAGCACACACACATGAAAGATTATTTAGTGCTTATGGCACTTGATGGGTGAAGAGAAATACTAACCATTGTTTCCAATGTAATTAATGATCAATCTATTAAAGTTTGCAATGTAGAATGGGCTTGGTATAGAAAAATGATTTGTCAAGATACTGAGAATATTTCAGAAAGAATTTCTGGGGAAAAATTCTCATGTGGTTAATGTGATCGATTGAAGATGTTTGCAAATCCCTTGCTACTTCTTCCATTGAGATGTGGAGTCTGACCTCTTTCTTTTTGACTCTCAACTGGCCTTTGTGTCTTGATGACCAGTGATGCTCTGTATCTTCGAAGATTAGGTTATATGAAGCGTTGGCATTTCTGTCCAAGTCTCAGAATATCCATTCTTGGAACCCAGACACCATGCAGTGTAAAACCTAAGCTATATGCAGAGGCCACATATATGTGCTCCAGTTTCAGTACCAACTCCAGTTGAGCTCTCAGCTACCGCTACTCCTACTCATGTGAATAAGCTTGCTTGGATGTCCAAACCAGTTGAGGTTTCAGAAGACTCTAACTTCGGCATCCATTTGAGGTTATGTAAGAGATTCCATGGAAGAAGTAACCAGCCTAAGACAACCCACAGAACTACAAGAGATAGCAAGAAATTTTTGTTCTGCCACTAAACTTGGGGGTTGTTTTGTCATGCAAAAATAAAATACTTATTTAATTAAATTCCATTATACTTTTAAGGGTAGAAGTAAAGGTGCTAAAACAAAGAGATGTGAAAATGCAATGACTGAAATTAAGACACGTGTGTATTTTTCTTATATAAAATTCCACAGATTCTAGCTAACAGGGCTGCTCTACCACAAGGTCATTCAAGAATAGAAGTTCCTCCTATCTACATCCAGGCTTAGAACATTGCTCATTGCTCTATAATAGAACTTGGGGCATTGCACATCTGTGTTCTTACTTGCATGGAGAAAGAGGAAGCCCATAGTAGTCAACTTGTCTTTAAGCTGAACATAATCCATAAATTACAAACATATCTGTTCATATGCTTTGACTCAAATTTAATCACATGGCCCCAGTTAACTGCAAGGAAGACTGAAAATGTGTATATTTTATAGCTGGGTAACCATGTGCCATCCTTTCCTGATAGCTCAACTGGTAAAGAATCTGCCTGCTACAGGAGACTCCAGTTTGATTCCTGGGTTGGGAAGATCCCCTGGAGAAGGGATAGGTTACCCATACCAGTATTCTTGGGTTTCCTTGGTGGCTCAGATGGTAAAGAATCCACCCACAAAGCGGGAGACCTGAGTTTGATCCCTAGATTGGGAAGATCCCCTGAAGGGAGTGCATGGCAACCCAATCCAGTATTCTCACCTGGAGAATCCCCATGGACAGAAGAGCCTGGTGGGCCATCAGTCCATGAGGTCACAAAGAGTTGGACAGGACTGAGTGAGCAAGCACAACACAGCACACCACAGCCATGTGCCAGCTTAAAATCGGAAGATTCTATTATTTAAAAGAGGAAAAAAAGTGAGAATAGATAATGAGGAGGGCTAAAAGTTTCCACTATGTCCAAGAAAAAGTGAAAATTGAACACAACCAGTTCTCTTAAACATTTAAAAGAGCAGGCAAAACATATGCAAATATAAAAATCACAAAATGCATTACTTTCTAAAATTATCAATGCTGTGAGTTTTCTCTTCATTATTTCTAACCTTGTGTTAATAAATTCTCAGGATATTTATAATAATAAGTATTTCAATACTGTTCTGGTTTATAACAACCTTACAAGATCTCTCCCAGTCCCTAGTATGTATGCAATTATATGTCTCAAACCCGCTAAGGAAATGTGACTTGTGTTACCAAGCAGTCAATTCATGGTCACCACATAGGATCACAGTGATGCAAACCTGGGTGACTAATGATGAGTCTGTGTCCTGGTGCCTTTCTTTGAAATTATGTTTTTGAAGTTTCATTGGGCCAATGTTACAAAATCCATCCTCTTGCTCTTCCTTATATTGCCTCAATGCACTAACAACATAAGAAATGTTTGTGTCTAATAGGATAGAAACATAAATCTGTGTTTTGACCCAAAGGCAACAGATTTCAGATATCAAAATGAGGTGGGAAACAGACTGCCATTCAGATTTTTCAAAAAGGATGATCAAAGGAGGTCAAGTGAGAGATCTTGCCCAGACTGAGAACATAAAAATTGTTCAGAGACTGAGGATGGGAAAGAGCTGTGAGCTATATGAGGTGGAGTTTCTGAGAGACACAGCAAAGAGAGGGGCTTGGGTGTACTTCCTCTGTTACCACGAGGAGAGAAAGATGGGTTTCAGTGGGATTTCTCAGAGAAGTTGCTATGTGCTCTCTGAAGTTGGGAGTGTTGCAGTTTACTGTTAAATTTACCAGAAAAAGGTACAAGGAAGCAACTGGAGGTTAGAAGATCTAGAAGCAGAGCAAAGGAAAACAGCAAAGGTGGCTGTGGTGGGCAGTCCTGACTCCCAAAGTCTTTAAGGCAAGGATGGATAACTACATCCCATGAAGCAGATATAAGCAGTGACAGATTTATTTTCTTGGGCTCCAAAATCACTGAAGACAGTGACTGCAGCCACAAAATTAAAAGACGCTTGCCCCTTGGAAGAAAAGCTATGACAAACCTAGACACTGTATTAAAAATCAGAGACATTACTTTGCCAACAAATGTCCGTATAGTCAAAGCTATGGTTTTCCGAGTGGTCATGTCTGGATGTGAGAGTTGAACCATAAAGAGGGCTGAGTCCTGAAGAATTGATGCTTTCGAACTGTGGTGCTGAAGAAGACTCTTGAGAGTCCCTTGGACAGAAAGGAGATCAAACTAGTCCATCCTAAAGGAAATCAACTCAAATATTCATTGGAAGGACTGATGCTGAAGCTGAAGCTCCAATACTTTGGCCACCTAATGTGAAGAACTGACTTATTGGAAGAGACCCTGATGCTGGGGAAGATTGAAGGCAGGAGGAAAAGGGGGTGCCAGAGGATGAGATGGTTGGATGGAATCACCAACTCAAGCGACATGAGTTTGAGCAAATTCCAGGAGATGGTGAAAGACAGGGAAGTCTGGCGTGCTGCAGCCCATGGGGTGGTAAAGAGTCGGACATGACTGAGTGACTGAACAACTAAGTGGAGCAGGTATGGAGCCACACAGGTGAGGATAAACTCATCTGCAGACATGTGGCTGCCTGAGAGGGCACCTGGCGTGACAATGGGATTCCCGAGGAGGCAGTCTCTATTTATTGGGCCACCACAAAAGTAGGGCTAAGGGTAGAGGGAATAGCTAGGTAACCAACATCACAAACACAGAAAAAGCTTAAAGTTCTCAGCTCAGGTCTTGGGGGGACTTAGAAAAGTACCAATGAGGCAGAAAAAGAAAACACAACTTGCTTTAAATATCTGACATATCTACCTAGGAATTTTATAGCCATTTTATATAGTACCTGCAAATAATACCTTTCACAAGCCCATTTATACAGCTAGAAATTCAACCTACATTTTATAGATTAAAGATACAATTTTGAAATGTATTTTATCAATAAAAAATATAAAATAGCCATATATGTTAAAACTCTTCTCACTAAAAGTAAATTTTATATTAAGAATATCCTAATATCCTAGGGCTTCCTCGGTGGCTTGATCAGTAAATAATTCACATACAATGCAAGGGTCCTGGGTTCAATCCCTGGATTGGTAAGATCTCCTGGAGAAGAAAATGGCGACTCACTCTGGTATTCTTGCCTGAGAAATCCCATTGACAAAGGAGCCTGGTGGGCTATAATCCATGGGGTTGCAAAGTGTTGGACAAAACTTAGTGACTAAACCACCACCACCAATATGGTGACTCTTCTTTTCCAGTACAACAATCCCACAATATTAAATTTTTAATTGTCAGATATTAATTTTTATCTTTTAGGCATCACTGATTTATGTCATAAACTCAATTTTCCATTTAACTATGATTATGTTTCTGTTTGAGGTGTTTGATGATGACATATTGACCTAGGTTTAAGCTGACTGTATTACCTATTTGTACTCTCTGAGATTTTTTGAAATCACATTTAACTTGTAGCAAAACCATGGTTTTCAAGCCCACATTGACTTTTTCTTGACCCAAGACAAGAAAAGCTTTGGAGCTACTCTCCAAAGACACTTGCTGCTGCTGCTGCTGCTGCTGCTGCTGCTGCTGCTGCTGCTAAGTCGCTTCAGTCGTGTCTGACTCTGTGTAACCCCATAGACGGCAGCCCACCAGGCTCCCCTGTCCCTGGGATTCTCCAGGCAAGAACACTGGAGTGGGTTGCCATTTCCTTCTCCAATCCAAAGACACTTAATGCCTATAAGTGGAGAATAGTATTAGAGGTCAAATATTTAGATCAAATAATCCATATGTAATTGTTCCCCACAAACACTAGTGATGGTCTGGATGATACTATTAGTGGATCATGTGGGTTACAACACAAAGAGAGATTATCTAAAATCATCAATTAAAAGTAACATACTGTGGTGGATTCATGTTGATATATGGCAAAACCAAGACAATATTGTAAAGTAATTGGCCTCCAATTAAAATAAATAAATTTAAATTTTAAAAAGTACCATATGAATTAATACTAGCATTATTATATCCTTTTCCATTTTTTTCCAACATACAGACTTCTAATTGATTTTCTTTAAAACATACTGATATTATGTAATGTTTAAGTCTAGCCCTCAAAATGCATTTCTCAGTTATAATTCATTTACATTTCATTGATCACCATCATGTGGTCATTTTACTGACACATTTACATGGGATTGTTGTAACTGTGATATTGGAATCTAATTCTCAAAATCTGGAGCCTAACCTCTGATGTTATATCAGGTAGAGATTAAAGTCTTCTACCACAAGGAGTTTGGGCTTCCCAGATGGCTCAGAGGTAAAGAACTCATCTGCCAATGCAGGAGACTAAGTTCAATCTCTGATCCAAGAAGTTCCCCTGGAGGAGGAAATGGCAACCCACTCCAGAGTTCTTGCCTAGATGACCCAATGGACAGAGTAGCCTGGGGTTACAAAGAGTCAGACACGACTTAGCAACTGAAAAACAACAACAAGGAACTTAAAATGAATGAGGGAAACAAGACAGCTATTTCAAAATAAATCATCAAGAAACAAAATGCTAAAAATATGTGGTGTGATGTAACACAATAGAAGAGTTGGCTCTCCCTACTGCTGAGCACAAATGTATCACATTCCCTGCAGGCCCCCAAACTCAATCTTTCTTTTTTTTTTTGCTCCCAACTAGGAACAGCATCATTTCAGCTGTGTCCTGACAATCCTCTCTTCCAAGTTCTTTCTTTTCACCATTTAGCAGAACTTTATATATATGATCAGAATTGCTGCCTAAAGGTCATCTATCTACTGCTCTTAGGATCTTCTGTTGGGAAAGCAGACAAGGTATCCGGCAGACATAATGAAATAACAAGGAGAGTCACAAGTATTCTGGGTGCTGACAGGAGAGTCAGCCAAGACATTTACAGATTACTGGTCAAGGTTTCTTGCCAAAAGATAGGACCCTGAAACTGCATCTATAGAACAGGTGGAGATCATCCCAGAGAACAGGGATAGAAGGTTTATTATAAGCAAGGGAAAGTGTGGACAAAGGTCTGAAGGAAGTGGTAGGGAAGAACAAGATGGACTGTGGCTTTGACAGGAAGAGGGAGATTCTGGAGGGAGGGAAGCATTAAGTCCGACAAATGGGAAGAGGATTGTTTGAGAAGGCCTCTGAATAGGCCCTTCAGAAGCATCACCCTGGATACAGTGTGGAAACCCATTTGAAGAGTTATGAGATCCAAGGCAGGGAGATTAGAGTTAGAGAGCTGTTCTAAAATCAGGAAAAAATAGAAGCAAAACTAAGGTGGTGGTATGTAACTGCAAAAAAGCAGAGCAGTTTGAGAGCTTATCAAGGAGAACAATGCACAGAATCTGATGGGATGATTAAGGGACAGAATTTAGGACAGGTTTCAGGCTGTTTTGGGCAAGTGGGCATTTATATTCTACCATTTACTAAAATAGAAAGACTCAGAGGAGGAGCACATTGGGATTTAACATGGGTGTGCATCCCACATCCAAGGGAAGATGTCTGTGTGCATCAGATGAATCTAAGAGGAGGGTTCTGAGCTGCAGATACGGACCAGGTAATCAGAAGCAGAGAGCCTATGAGAGCAGAACTGCCAAAAGATAGTAGAGTGAGAAATTAGAGCAATGAGGAAAGGAGAGAAGAGTCTAAGACAAAATTCTGAGCAACACTCTTATTTAAGGGAAGATCATACAGAAAATAAACCCCCAAGTTTAACCAAGGAAGTCAAAGAAAAACCAATACTGTGAAGTAACTGGAGACTTCCTTGGCTCAGATGGTAAATAATCTACCTGCTAATGCAGGAGACATGGGTTCCATCCCTGGGTCAGGAAAATCCCCTGGAGAAGGGCATGGAAACCCACTCTAGTATTCTTGCCTGGAGAATTCCACGGACAGAGGATCCTGGTGGGCTACAGTCCGTGGGGTCACAAAGAGCCAGACCCGACTGAGGTACTAACACATACACACACACACACACACACACACAACTGGAGACAACAAAGGGAAAAAATGCCTTTGCTGAAGGAAGAAATGACCAAAAACGTATAATAGTTTTACAAATAAATTCCAGAAAGACATTACCATAAATCAGGTGTCAAACTGGGTATCCTGTCAGAAGAAACCCTAGAAGTCTTTAAAGTCAGTAAAGTTGAGAGAAAGTGTGAAGGTGTGGATAATATTCTAAATGTAACCCCATGCAATGTCTAGGAACAACTACTACATTTTTTGTTGTTAAGGGAGGTAAGGTTTTCAACAGAAGTGGTTTAAAATGCAACAATGTGTTTTGCAATCCCTGGCAGTTATACCATTTGTCTTGTTGGGTGGTTAGTGATGCAGTGCATCCCAAAGGAAGACCGAGTTAATTTTACTGGCAGGACTTTCCACAGTGTCTTAATCCATCTAATTGAGCAGGAATGAGGTTTCCTCAACTGTGTTTAAGGTTAACCACCATTTTAAACCCTTATAAAGTCTCAAAAGCCCACCAGGCTACACTGCTCCTCTAAATATGAAATTGAAATGAAAAGAATCATTTTGAGTTAAAGTTTTCCCCATTTAAATATATTCTTTCCTAATTTCTGTGAAAAATGACATCTTCGAACCACATTGCTCTCCTGTGTATAGATAGCATTTTGGGTGGTGGCAGGTGATATTGATATTAAAAATGAATGAAATAAGGGCCTCAGATACAACAAGAACAGGGAAGTATCAAATGCATCCACCATATTTTTATACTACCTCATCTCCTGACTCCATCAATAATATTTGCTATTATGAATGATTATAACAGAATCAATTGCACATGTGTTTACATATATATGGATCCCTAGTGGCTCAGCAGTAAAGAATCCACCTGCCTGCAGTGTAGGAGATATTAGAAGTATGAGTTTGATCCCTGGGTTGGGAAGAACCCCTGGAGAAGGAAATGGCAAACCACTCCATTATTTTCTCCTGGAAAATCCCACGGACGGAGGAGACTAGCAGCTTACAGTCCATAGGGTTGCAGAGTTGAACATAACTGAGGGACTGAGCATGCGTGCAGCATATAAATATAAATATAAATATATATATATACAGAGCTATACTTAGAAGTGGATATACTCATTTATCTTTCATTTTGATACCATTTTTTTGTACTTCATGAGAGTTGATACTTTTCAAAAGATAGCTACAGTGATGCTTTCATTAGTCTCAAGTTTAGGGAGTCCAAAAGGAGAATCAATTCAATAACTGTTCTTTGAAGTTGTTTAATTACATAGTATGATTCCTGCTTGGGGTTTCCAGGTGGCAAAGTGGTTAAGAATCCACCTGCCAATGTGGAAGAGTCAGGAGACACAGGTTCAGTCCCTGGGTTGGGAAGATCCCTTGGAGGAGGAGATCGCAACCCACTCCAGAATTCTTGCTTGAAAACTCCCAAGGAGAGAGGAGCCTGGCAGGCTACAGTCCCCAGGGTCACAAAGAGTCAGACATGACTAAGTGACTAAGCACATGATTCCTACTTATTAAAAACATCGCTTGGGATTCCTCTTGAGATTTGCATCAAGAAATAATTCAAAAGCTTACTGCTTTTCCCTATGAAATTACATGATATTTCTTCCCAAGTAGGAAAAAATGGTAGTCATGAAACCAAATCTTCTAATATATACATATTAAAACACAGCTTTCTTAACAGCACAGGAGTATATCTATTCCTTGTATGTTAGTCACTCAGTCGTGTCTGACTCTTTGTGACCCCATGATGGCAGCCCACGAGGCTCTTCTGTCCATGGAACTGTCCAGGCAAGAATACTAAAATGGGTTGCCATTCTTTTCTCCAGGGTGTCTTCCCAACTCAGGTATTGAAACTGGGTTTCCTGCTTTGCAGGCAGATTCTTTACCTCTGAGTCACCATGGAAGTCCATATCTGTTCTGCCATTGATCAAATAAGGTTAAGGATTGGAACAAATAATGGTGTCTAGAAAAGCTTGAACAATGTCTATATTTAACCATTTCACTTAAAATCAATTATTTACTATGCCAGGCAAACTTTTAACTTAAATTCTGAAATTTGACTCATTAAATTGTATCATTCAAGTTCAAATTCAACTGCAAGCAAAAACTCTATCTTTCAAATGTCTCTAGTTATACCCCACATAGTACCAAAATACGAATTAGTTGAAATTCTTCTGTTAATCACAAATTTTTAGCTCATATGACCAGATATTTAATTTACTTAAATAATTTTTTAATGAGTACCACATGAGAGCTTTAAAGATTATAAAATTCCTTCTTAGTTTTGAGTTCATGATTCTTCCCATGAACTAATCTTAGACCTCAAGTGCTCTCAGGCACTTATTATATAATGGGATAGATATGCCTAATAGCATTAAACATTTGATCATAAAGAGTAATATTAAAGTTCCAAATCTGATATAACTGCCAGATTACAAAGGATAGTCAACAAATCTTCTATAGATAAAAATGATTAATATTTTTTTGACTATGTGCTGTATTCATACGTTAAATAATTTAAACCTTACTAGACTGAGTGACTTCCCTTTCACTTTTCACTTTCATGCATTGGAGAACGAAATGGCAACCCATTCCAGTGTTCTTGCCTGGAGAATCCCAGGGACCGGGGAGCCTGGTGGGCTGCCATCTATGGGGTCGCACAGAGTCGGACATGACTGAAGCGACTTAGCAGCAGCAGCAGCAGTAACTAATTACAAAGTTAGTGTCATTATCCCATTGTTCAATGAGGAAAGTTGAGTTCTGGAAGAGTAAGTGACTTGTCCTAGGCTGCTTGACTACTAAGTACGGTGAACTGCAAAACAAGGATGTGGTGTGTGTGTGTCTACATATGTATATATTGTGTGAGTCTATTTAGCATATATGAGTGATGGGGAGACAATGACAAGTATAGTAAGTATCATAAAAATCTCATGTAGATGGCAAAGTACATGTCTTCTTTCTATTCAACATTACCCTAATAATCCTATCTCGTTTTGAAGCTTTTGTGTATATCTCTTTAACTCACAGTAACTTCAAAATCTGATCCTAGAGAGATGAGTTAGAGATAGCTGTAGGACTAGTTGATTTGGGAACACGTGTATACCTGTGGTGGATTCATGATGTATGGCAAAACCAATACAATATTGTAAAGTAATTAACCTCCAATTAAAATGAATAAATTTATATTTAAAAAATAAATAAATAAAAGAAGAATCTGGGAACAGTCATGTAAAAGTTGAAGTACAACTTTTAAGTCCAGCTGAGCTTAACACTAATAATATTTTAAAAGACAGTATCGAACATCTATCAAACACCATCACTGACACTAATGTAGGATTCAGGACAAGTATAGTGAAACACAAAGAGGCCATATTGAAACAATGAAAATGTTTACTACTCTTGACCATGTGGGATTATAAAAATCAAACTACATTTTCACATTTACTATTGCAACCTTTAATGACATACCATCATTTCTTGAGATTGGGAAATGATCTCAAGATCATTTAAAGAAAAAAGGGAATTTTATTAAAATAAAAATAGAAAATGAAATAACTTCTGAGTGAACTTCTGCCATGTTCCCGTAAGATCATTTCCTGTTTTCAACCAATTTCCTCATTGGAGAAATCTTACATGCAAAGTCAAGTAGAAATATAGTTGCTAATTTTAGTTTGCTTAACATTCATGAAGCGATGCAAACCTTCTTGTATTATCACAAGAAGCTTGTTCGGGAATGAGAATGATGCCTTGGAAAGTTGAAGACAGACTAAGTCGCTACAGATTCTTACACAGGGCCACTATATTGCAAACCCCAGAAGTGCCATTTGCTTTGTTTTCTCACTTGCACAGGCAATATCTATTATATACAAAAGTCAGGCAAGTTTCTTAATTTCTCTTTAATTTGCTGTTATTTGAGAAGAACAGTAACTATCTTTTGGGGTTGTCTAAGATGTAGATGAAGTAACATAGATAGTTATTGCGGCACTGATGCAGAGAAAGGAAAGGTACCTCAAATCTTGCTCCTTTATTCTCCACTCATTCCTACAGGATGCCTGCATCTGCAGAGCAAATCTTAGTATTTTTGTCACCAGATGCTATGAAATAGCTTGGCATTTGGGGTTTGTTACAGTCACTGGAATTCAGCCAGTCACTGGTCTATTTTTGGCTAAAATTAGTAAGAAATTCTATTCACTCATGGTAGAGGAAGCCAACAAAGGTTGTCTTTCCACTAAAAAGATAATATGCTTTTAGGTAATCATATCACTCCTCCTTAAACAGCATATCTCCTCAAGCATCCTTTATTTTCTTTACTTTATTGAATTAGAGTTCTGCTTTATCTTCAGGTAATTGTGCTAGACAAAGGAACACTGTTAAGATTGGAGTGCCTTTGTTACATCTGACATAAATAAATATTGGACCGATTGGAATATGTGCTAATATCAGAATACCAAATACTTCCTTAAGCACCAATAAAACTATATTATGAAACTTAGTGGTTCTATGTACATATTTTTCCACTGAAACTGCATCATGAATAAACACAGTTAGTAAAAGAAGCATTCTTAGGAATATTACCTGCCTTAGAAAACTACCTTTTGTGTCATACAAGTGATTGCTCTGAACATTTCACTACTGAAAGAATACAAGTTGATAATGCCAAATAACAGATGTCTTTAGTCCGTTTGGTGCAGACGAAAGTCATGCATTCATTAAAATCATATTTACTAGTTCTGGGCTAGGTTTCTTCATTTTTAAAAAATTTTTAAAAGTCACTTATTTTTGAAGGATAATTGCTTTATAATATTGTGTTGGTTTCTGTCACACATCAACATGAATCAGCCATAGGGATAAATATGTCTCTTCCCTCTTGAACCTCTCTCGCCTCCCACCCATCCCACCCATCTAGGTTGTCACAGAACACCCGTTTGAGCTCCCCGTGTCATATGGCAAATACCCACTGGCAATCTATTTTGTGTATGGTAATGTATATGTCTCCATGATACTCTCTCAATTCATGCCACTCTCTCCTTCTCCAACTGTGTCAACAAGTCTGTTCTCTATGTCTGTGTCTCTATTGCTTCTCTGCAAATATCGTCATCAGTACCATCTTTCTAGATTCCATACATATGCATTAGTCTGTGATATTTGTTTTTCTCTTTCTGACTTACTTCACTCTGTATAATAGTCTCTAGGTTCATCCACCTCATTAGAACTGACTCAAATGTGTTTCTTTTTATGGCTAAGTAATATTCCATTCCAAATTCTTTATCAATTCATCTGTCAATGGATATCTAGGTTGCTTGCATGTCTTAGCTATTGTAAATAGTGCTGCAATGAACCTTGGGGTTCAAGGGTACATGTGTCTTTTTCAATTATGGTTTCATTAGGGTATATGCCCAGTATTGGACTTATTGAGTTATATGGTAGTTTTTATTCCTAGGTTTTTTAAGTTGCCATACTATTCTCCATAGTGATTATATCAATTTCATTTCCCACAAACAGTGCAATAGGTTTCCCTTTTTTTGACACCCTCTCCAGCATTTATTATTTGTAGATTTTTTGATGATGGCCATTCTGAGTGGTGTGAGGTGACACCTCATTGTAGTTTTGATTTGCATTTCTCTAGTTGAGCAATGCTGAGTATCTTTTCATTCATTCATTAGACATCTGTATGTCTTCTTGGGCAAAAAGTCTGTTTAGTTCCGCTGCCCACTTTGTAATTGGATTGTTTCTTTTTCTGGTATGAGCTGAATGAACTGCTTGTATATTTGGGAGATTAATCCTTTGTCAATTGTTTCATATGCTATTATTTTCTCCCATTCTGAGGGTTTTCTTTTCACTTTGTTTATAGTTTCCTTCGTAGGGCAAAAGGTTTTAGGTTTGATTAGGTCTCATTTGTTTATTTTTGCTTTTATTTCCATTATTCTAGGAGGTGCTCATAAAGGATCTTGCTCTGATTTATGTCAAAGAGTGTTCTGCCTATGTTTTCCTTTAAGAGTTTTATAGTTTCTGTGTTGCATTTAGGTCTTTAATCAATTTTGTGTGATATTTTTGTGGATGGTGTTAAGAAGTGTTCTAATTTCATTCTTTTATAAGCAGCTGCCCAGTTTTCCCAGCACCATTTATTGAAGAGACTATCTTTTCTCCATTGTGTATTCTTCCCTCCTTTGTCAAAGGTAGGCGCCCATAGGTCAGGGAGTTCATCTCTGGACTTTCAATCTTTCTCCACTGGTGTTCATTTCTGTTTTTGTGCCGGTACTGTACTGTCTTAATGACTATAGCTCTGTAGTATAGTTTGAAATCAGGAAGGTTGTTTCCTCCAGCTACATTCTTCTTTCAGAAGATTGCTTTGGCTATTCAGTGTTTTTTGTTTTTCCATACAAATTGTGAAATTTTTTGTTTCAGTTCTTTGAAAAATACCACTGGTAGTTTGCTAGGGATTCCACTGAATCTGCAGATTGCATTTTGGGCCATATAGTCATTTTTCACAATTTTGATTTTCCAATCCAAGAACATGGAATAGCTCTCCATTTGCATCATCTTTGATTCCTTTCATCAGTGCCTTATAGTTTTCTGCATACAATTCTTTGTCTCTCTAGATAGGTTTATTCCTGAGTATTTTATTCTTTTGTTGCAATGGTGAATGGGATTGTTTCCTTAATTTCTCTTTCTGATTTTTCATTGTTAGTGTATAAGAGTGCAAGATATTTCTGTGTATTGGGCTTGGTTTTTTACTTTCAATATATTGTTACTGCAATGCAATATAAATATGGGGTCTCAGCTGAACGGAGGGCAAGGAACTGGGTTCATGGCATAGACTAACAGAGGAGCTCATAAGGACATTTGAATAGGATGAACCCTTTTATCCTTAACCAATAGGAAGCAGTTGTTGTAAGTTGTAAGAGGAAATGCACCAAAGACTTTTCTCAAGTAAAGCCAATGTCTAGGTAGGGGTGTGTGTGTGTGTGTGTGTGTGTGTGTGTGTGCATCTGTGCTCAGTCGCTCAGCTGTGTCCAACTCTTTGCGACCTCTTGGACTGTCCTCTGTCCATGAGACTTTCTAGGAAAGAACACTGGAGTGGGTTGCCACTTCCTTCTCCAGAGGATTGTCGTGACCCAGGGATTGAACCCACTTCTCTTGTGTCTCTTGCATTGGCAGGTGGATTTCTTACCGTTGTGACAGCTGAGCAAACCTAAGTAAACATCAGACAAACTCAAGTTGACAGTTTGCAAAGTAATAGGATTATAATATTTGAAAATATCAGAGATTAAAGAGACATGAAAACAAAATATAGCACCTGGTTCTGAATTTGAACCTTTGCTGTAAAGACAATACTGAAAGTGGCAAAGCTGGAACCATGTCTAAGGTTTAAATGGTAGAAACATATTGGCACTAACTTCCTATTGTTGATGGTTGTACTGTGATTATGCAGGAGTAGTTCTTTGTAAGAATTACACAGTGGAATATTTAGAAGTGATGGCATATGAGGTTGGCTATTTTCCTCAAATAGTTTAGGGCAAGAATTTTTAGGGATTTCCCTGGTAGTATAGCAGTTAAGAATCTACTTGCCAATGCAGGGGACATGAGCTTGAACCCTGGTCTGTGAAAATCCCACATGCTGCAGGACAACAAAGCCCAAAAGTCACAACTACTGAGCCTGCACTCTAGAGCCCACAAGCCACAAACTACAAAGCTGGCATGCTTTCTCCACACAAGAGAAGCCACCACAATGTGAAACCCGTGCACCACAGCTATAGAGCAGCCCCCGCTCACCACAGCCAGAGGAAGTCCGTGCACGCTAATGAAGACTCAGTGCACCCAAAAATAAATAAATAAAACTTAAAAAAATTAAATTCTGAAAGTGTACATGTATCTCTTCTGTAACTTTGATATTGCTTCAACATTAGCACTTATTTTTAAAGAGCAAAAATCTACTAACTTTACTTATAAAGTGAAGGTCTCAGAATATAGTGCCATAGGTGTAACACAAAAGTAAATCAATTAGCATTTATCTATTGAGTTTTCAAGTGGGATTCAGCAGTCTACATGATAAAATATGGCTACTACATAATCAAAATTGAGAAAGATGTATATAGGAATAGTGGATCACTGGCTACATGTATACTGGCATTAAATGCAATCAGCAGTCAAGAAGAAAGTGACCTGTGTGACCTGGAAAGAGCTCCAGGTGAGAATAAAAGTACAAGGAGGATTTCAGGGTGGAGAATAAGCTCAGGTTCAGCAAAGGATGGTCAGGACACCAACTTGACAAAGAGTAGTAGTTTGCAATGAAAAGTACTATAAGACACAGCAAAGGCAGAAACAACATGGAGATACTTAAAGTGATATTAAGATGAGATGGTGAGATGAGCAGCTTGCTGGTCCAAGCAAAAGGCTCACCTTAGCAGGTGAAATCAATTAGGACAAAAGTCTATCTTCCTCTTTGATGAGTTGGCAACTAAGGCAATAGTTTTCAAGTGTAATTATTTCTTTCCTCAAAGGTAATCCTATAGAAGCCCAATATATATAGCAGATTAAAATAAAGCCGCTCTCACTGAATACAGAGTGGGGAGCCCAGAGCCTGAACTCTTGAACTGTCTTTGCCACTATGACCACTGATACTCTGCTGAGGAAGACCTAGGACTCAAGCATCTCAGATGGAAGATCACCACTAGAAAGCAGTCAGAAGAGGCTCTCAGAGGTATTTATGCTCTGAAACATGCATCTTCAGGTGGAAAGGTTCACAATAACCAGCATATATGCTGTTTATCTTTATCTTTAAGCACTAATGTATCAATCTGCATTCAAAACCACCCATTCTTACTTCTGCCTGAAATTTCTAGGCCCAATGGAGTTATTTTCATCAAGAAATATTTAAAACTTTTTCTTTATTCATAAAAGGACCATTTGGCACTTCTCTGTAGAAATACATATGGAGATAATACATTTAGCATTCATTTAAATACTTTTAATCTGATCAAAATATATCATTTTCTCTATCAGGCAGACACAGTTTTTGAAAACCTGGTTATATAGTCATTACCTTCAGGGATCTTCTTGAAAATATATAAGACTGTGATCCTGGAAAGGAGACCCCTTAACTGATTTCAGATTTTGGCACCCCAGTGTAATTACAAATTATAGACTAAGCTTTCTTCAAATTCAATATAATTAAAATAATTTCAGAGTATTAAAATAATAGAACACTAGGAAAATATACTCAGAAATAATATTTAACTATAATTTCCTTTGAGTAACATAATTTTCATTTTTAATAGGTATTGATAAAAATGTAATAGAGTTATCAAATATAGACTATTATGATTAAATTTTCATTTATTTGATAAGATCTTAAAATTGAGTCAGAACTTTTAATTTATCTAAGCCATAACTGGGAAATGTAAAAATATCTGTAAAATTAGCTGGAGTTTTTAGTTGAAACAATGTACTATATGAAAATTATTGCAAAATATTAGTATTCTTGAGGTATCTTGAAGTTTAAGTATGCCTCTGCTAATACTTCCAAAATGACCACGATTTATAATTATGTTGACCTCTGTGTTTCTTGCCAATCCATGTTAGCTAGATTTTACAGTTCCTTTGGAGTATAATTCTTTTTCTTCCCTATTAGACCCAACCCTTCCCTTGACAGATCATCCAGAGATTTAATCCTAGTTATGGACCCTGATAGTCAAGAAAATGTATAAAGGCAGGTGCTGAAGAAGGAAAGCATTTTCTTATAAGGTACTTACCTCACTGGAGATAAGCAAGGAAGGTCTTAACTTCCAAAAAGGTAATGTGTGTGTGCTGTCGTGTCCATCGTGTCCGACTCTATGAATTGCAGCCTGCCAGGCTGCTCTGTCCATGGGATTCCCTAGGCAAGAATACTGGAGTGGACTGTCATTTCCTCCTCCAGCGGATCTTCCCAACACAGAGATGGAACCCACATCTTCTACGCCTACTTGCACTGGCAGGTGGGATCTTTCCCATTAGCATCAGCCGGGAAACAAGGGGAGTAGGATGCTTTTGCAGACCCAGAGCATTCCAGAACTGAGGCATGGAAGGATTTTAAGTGCCTCTAGCCTAATATTCCCCATTGCAAATCTCAGGATCATACTTTCTCCTTATCAAAGCCAATGCTGGTGAAGGATACTTTCTTACACTGAAAACTGTTTTGTCTCTTTTATGGTCAAGTACCATATCTGGTTTCCAGCTCTGTCCTCTGTCTGACTTAAGAGATGGAAGCCTCTTTAAGTACAGTTTAGTAGACTCTCTAACTTTCATACTTTGCTTTAAATTCATAAAGAGTAGATCTGAGCTGGATATTTTCTCTTCAACATACAAATGGTGTTTAGCAATAGCTACTCAATTCCAGTAATACTTATAGTTATGGGTTTCCTCAACCCACTCCAGTATTCCTGCCTGGGAAATCTCATGAACAGAGGAGCCTGGCAGGGTACAGTCCATGGGGTCACAAAGAATTGGATACGCCTGAAGTGACTAAGCATGCATAGTACTTAGACATAGATATTGGCATTTAATCTGCGCTCTTCCACCTTCATCTTATCTATGTTCACCATCAGTGAAAGACATAGAAATCACAAAACCAAAGCTAGCCACAGAACACCAACCCTTCACCTACCGAGTAGATGGGCTCTCACTACCATACAGCTAGTGAGTTATCTAACTCTATAGTCCCATCTTTAAAGTCTGCTTCCTGGCACCAATTTCAGCCTTATCTCTGTTATGTTCTTCTGTAAGTAATAGATTAGGGATTCTCAGGAGAAAGGGAGTCAGTAAAACAGTATAAGATAGAAAACCATTCAAAATAACAAACAAAAACAAAACAAGCAAGAATGTGGTCTCAGTTAGAGACTAGCTTTAGTCTAATTCCATGGGGAGTTTGGAGCACAAGGTGCATCTTAAGAGTTGGTCCTGCCTTGTGCAAGGGAATCAACCTGGTCTGTTAGTCAGTTTTCAGCCTCTGGCTGCCGGCGGTTTGAGGGTAGTGAAGTGGAATCACAACCTCCTATGTAATGTTGTATCTGAACAACAGAGGCCAACTGTCCTGGGAAGGACTAGCTGTGAGTTTTCAGCAAGCAGTTTTTATGTCTACTGTGAGAAAGCTGATTCAGACTGATGAAGGAGATCTGGGCCACTCCATCATTCAAACCAGGATACTCTTGAGAATAAAAGGGACACCCACTGATAAGTATGCAAAGAAAAATCAAGTGTAAAGGAAACCAAGATCATCCCAGGCAAACTGGAATGTATGCTTATACTACCCTTATCCCAGTACTACCTTGCTATATGGAACATGTACAGAGGCCACGTTTCTCTGAATGACATGCAGCCTTCTCCACTGAGGTCTAGGGATGAAAAACCCCACATCTCCTCTATAAATCTCCCCCATACCTCTGTGGGCTTGGGTTTGATATGAGGGTGGAAATGAGAGAAACCTGAGACTAATTTCCTTTCTTTTCCTTTCAGTTCAGGTCAGTTCAGTCGCTCAGTCATGTCCGACTCCTCCCTGTCCAGCACCAACTCCCGGAGTTCACTCAGACTCAGGTTCATCAAGTCAGTGATGCCATCCAGCCATCTCATCCTCTGTCGTCCCCTTCTCCTCCTGCCCCCAATCCCTCCCAGCATCAGGGTCTTTTCCAATGTGTCAATTCTTCGCATGAGGTGGCCAAAGTACTGGAGTTTCAGCTTTAGCATCATTCCTTCCAAAGAAATCCCAGGGCTGATCTTACAGCCCCTCAAGACCAAGAAGAGAATTGTTTATTTTATCTTTAACTACTGAAAAATTTAATCAGAGACATAAGGATTATTCTTCCCTTAAACATAAAATAAATTCAAGCCCATAGTGCAAAATACATTTTGCCAATTGCATGATTGCAAAGATATGTCCAAAATCAAATGATAAATTTTTGCGATGATATGTCCAAAATCAAAATTTGAAAAAGTTCAATAAATCTTTTAAAAATGGTGTTAGAAGTGCTAAAGTTACAAAAATGTTAAAAATAAAGAAAACTGAGAAGGAATATCTTTTAAAAACATTACAGTCAAGAAACCAAAGGAGTGAAAGAATTGTGAAATGTTAAAACATGTTTCAGAAGTTACAGTTGTGAAGTCATCTTTTAGGGTTTCCAATATATAATTTTAATACATCTGCTTCTGGGAAAATTTTATGAGAAAACAAAACATAGTAAGAAGAAAATCGATTTTCCAAATCCATGAAAAACAGATCCTTGCAGAGAAAAAGAAAAAAAAATGTCTAATACTGTTTTTTCTGGAAGTTTACTTAGAAAATAAGGAGAAGTATTTTTTTGTTGAAAGGCAGTGATTCCAACTTAGTGTGTGAGAGGTTAAGGCACAAGGGTACATATTTTGCAACTTGTCACCACAGTCTCAGGCTGCATAGCTAATTCTCAGAGTCCTCTCATTCTGGGAGATAAATTAATGGACAAATCCATGAAACTAGTGCTGTTTTGATTTTGAGTGAATTATCTGATCAAATCATGAGAATAAACAGAATGTTGTTTTTGTCTTTCTGGGCTGTTCTTCAGGTGTTTTCAGTTGAACTGGTATATACGGATGTTGGAGTGTGGATATAATATTTAGAAGCTTCATTGAGATTTCATTTGGCAGACAATAAGCTGCATATGTACAATTTTTGACCTATAAGTATACTCATGAAAACACTGCAATCAAATTAATAAACATATTCAATCATCCCCCCAAATTTCCTCCTGCCTCTTTGAAATCACCCTCCTTGTCCCTCTCTGACCCTACCTTATGTCCCCAAAACCTCTCATCTGTTTTTCTGTTACTACAGGTTAGTTCGCATTTTATAGAATTTTATATAAATGATAACAGACAATGTACTCTCACGTCTCATCTGGCTTCTTTCACTCCATATAATTATTTTAATATTCGTCCAGTTGGAACATATGTCAACAATATGTTTCTCTTTATTGGTGGGTAGTATTCCAATGTATGGGCTTCCCTGCCTGTGATGCAGGAGACCTGGCTTCAATCCCTGGGTCCGATCCCTGGGTCAGGAAGATTCCCTAGAAGAGGGCATGGCAACCCACTCCAGTATTCTAGCCTGGGAAATCCCATGGACCGAAGAGCCTGTCAGGCTACAGTCCATAGTGTCGCAGAGTCAGACTCAACTGGAGCAACTTAGCAGGCACACAAGCATTCCATTGTATGGATACGCCACAATTTCTTTATCCATTCAACTAAGGATGAATATTTGGGCTATTTCTATTTTGGAGGGCTATTACAAACAAAATTACTGTGAATATTTATGTGCAAGTCATTGTGTGCACATATGCTTTCATTTCTCTTAGGTAAACACCTAGGAATGACTGGATCAGATGGTAGATGGGTGTTTACATTTTAAAGACACTGACAAGCTGGTTTTCCAAAGAGATTGTATATTTAACATCATCACAAACAAATTAGGCAAGGTTTCTTAACTATAACAGAAAAACCATGATCTATAAAGTTTTAGAAAATAACAAATTATATTTCATTGAAAGGTAAAGCTATTCCTCAAAAGACATTGCTAAGTGAATAAAAAGATAGTCCATAGATTGAAAGAAGATATTTTAAAATTACTTATCTGATAAATGGTTTATATACTGAATATGTACAGAACTCTCAATATTTAATAATAAGAAATAAACTACCCAATAAAACAGGCTCACAGAAAAGTGAGAAGACAAAAAGAAGTTTAAGAGTAGGAGTGAACGCAAATAGAAATGAAGATGAATAAGTGTTTGCTAGATGGGAAAAGGTCTGCCTAATCAACTCTCACAAATAAATATAAAGGCCTTTGCTACCCCTAATTTAAGGCAGTTCAATATAACTCTATTCACATTTCAGGATGTATACTAAGCTTTAGGAGTAACAAATTAAATGCAATCAGAAAGCAAAATATAGGTAAACAAATCCATCTAGTCAAGGCTATGGTTTTTCTAGTGGTCATGTATGGATGTGAGAGTTGGGCTGTGAAGAAGGCTGAGCACCGAAGAATTGATGCTTTTCAACTGTGGTGTTGGGGAAGACTCTTGAGAGTCCTTTGGACTGCAAGGAGATCCAACCAGTCCATTCTGAAGGAGATCAACCCTGGGATTTCTTTGGAAGGAATGATGCTAAAGCTGAAACTCCAGTACTTTGGCCACCTCATGCAAAGAGTTGACTCATTGGAAAAGACCCTGATGCTGGGAGGGATTGGGGGCAGGAGGAGAAGGGGACAAAGGAGGATGAGATGGCTGGATGGCATCACTGACTCGGTGGACGCGAGTCTGAGTGAACTCCAGGAGTTGGTGCTGGACAGGGAGGCCTGGCGTGCTGCAATTCATGGGGTCACAAAGAGTTGGACACGACTGAGCAACTGAACTGAGCTGAACTGAATGGCATTGGTACACATCATAGATAGAAGAGCATATGGCTAGAGATAAGAGAAAGAGGAAAGATGTCTGACTGGAGTATGGCAAGCCTAAGTCAACCAAAGCATAGCACGTGTATCTAAGTGAAAAGAAGTTCACCAACACTCAGTTAATGTACCTTTTTGAAGACTATATTTTTAAAAAGAATAAAAACACACAAGATATTATTTTCAGAGGTAAAGAAAAAATTTAGTATTATCTTATTGAAATTTGACTCAGGATATAAAACTATTTGCTTCATAGATGGCCAGTGCATGAGATGCAAGAGAAATGGGTTTGATGCCTGGGTCAGGAAGATCCCCTGGAGAAGGAAATGGCAATCCACTCCAGTATTCTTGCCTGAGAATTCCCATGAACAGAGGCGCCTGGCAGGCTATAGTCCTTGGGGTCACAAAGAGTCGGACATGACTAAGTGACTGAGCATGCACAAACATGCACATCAAATTACTCAGTGTATTATTGTCCTTTCCCAAAATTTTGTTTTAATTTTACTCAATCTTTTTATTCCTATTAAACTTAAAGTTTTGCCAGTATTTTTGATGATTCCAGTGGACCATGATAAGTTTTAGAGACAAACTTGTGACAGTCAGTTTTATTAAACATTATTTTGTACATGAAAATATATATCTGATACCTGAGTTTTATTGTTTATTGGGGATAATTTAAAACTGCATTATCTGTAGGGTAATTCATAATAATATGAAGAATTCTACAGAACTGTAAAACAGGAAATGGAGGATTGATATCATTTCCTGGGAAGTGATCAAAAATGAGTGAATGATTTCAAAGATTATGTGGCAAAGGGTCAGAATACAGGTGCATAACAGGAAAAAGACTTATCTATTAATACTAACCTTTGTTCAGTTGAACTGGTAAATACTGTTGAATTTCCTTCAGGGAAAGAGTAAGTCTTAGAAATGTTTACCTACAGATATTGGCAAAGATATAATCCAAAACTCTGTTCTTTTTTTTTTGACTCAAAGTTTTATTTTATTTATTTATTTATTTATTTTTACTTTACAATATTGTATTGGTTTTGCCACACATCAACATGAATCTGCCACCGGTATATACAGACACAGATTCCTGACTAGACTAGATTTCAGGCTGATAGAAACATTTCTTAAAACACTTGTTTGTTCAATACATAACTATCTATGAATATCATTGTTTCTTCCAAATCTACTTTGCTCACTGACATAGTTTTCCTTTGATAAGATAACCTAAACACAACATATAGAGAAATTTTTCTTAGTATCCATATATATATAGATATATATATCTGTATTATATATTATGTTGAATTTGTCTATGAAAAAACCAACAGTGATTCAGCTAAATTAACAAGCCAATCAATTCTATAGCGATTTGTAGATAAAGAATAGCCATCTGATTCAATGTTTTATGTTTTGTTGGCATTGTGGAATATTGAGGATAAAAGGAAGGAAAGGAAGATGAGGTCTCTGTGCAGATTAAATATTCAGCCTGGAGTCCATCACCAATGACACCAGTGAAATCATATTCATAAGCTAATGACAAGATACCCTTTTTAACAAATCCACAAATTTTGGTCATATTTGAGACCAGTCTGTTATTTCATTAGTAGTATTAATGCTACTGTTCAGTCATTCGCCAACCTTCTCTTAACTGTAGTTTCATAACCTTTGCTTCCCCAAACCATGGTAGCTAGGGTTTTACTAATACATAAGCACATGTCAGTGGTAATTGCTCAGCCACTAACTTTCATGCTTACCTGCTTCTGTGAGACCATAATTTTCCTGCAAATGCCACTCTCCTTAGTTATTTCTTGACATTCTTGAGAGAATATTTTAAGTTTACTCATGTGCGAAGTCTATTAGACACCATGTGGCCCCACTATCATCTTACTGTTTAGCTCTGACCCCCTCTTGGGCGATGCATGAAACCAAGGCCCCTGTTTTGATGCTCACAACTGAACTGTCCTCCTCTGTCCACTGTTCCACCACTGTGTGTGCTCAGTTGCTTCACAACCCCATAAACTGTAACCCTCCTTGCTCTTCTGTCTGTAGGATTTCCATGGCAAGAATATTTGAGTGGGTTGCCATGCCCTCCTCCAGGGTGTCTTCCCAACCCAGGGCTCAAACCCATGTCCCCTACATCTCCTTCACTGCAGAGGGAGCTTTACTGTTGAGCCACCAGGGAAGCCCACTACCATGCCCATACTTTGAAGCTCTTTCAGGTACAAACCAGTGCAGTGTTTGGGGTTCCTCAATGTCTAAACACTATGCTTGTTTCTTTTCTTTATTTATACGCTATCTTATAGATGATCAGGTTTGAAAAGAAACAAAGATTCCACTTATAAAATGATAATATAATACTTGTACTGTGAAAGGTACTAGATAGGTTAAATGGCAGATAAGATATAGCTAGAGGAAGAAAAATAAGTTGGAAGAGAACAGAGAAAAGAAATTACACATTGTGCAGTATAAAAAGAAAAACATGAAAAGTAATAAATTGAAGGTAAGAGAAGACCTAACAGAGAGAACAGGAAAAATACAATATTCAAAGAGATTAATGATGGAGAAGGATTCAAAATGGCTGCAAGATTTTTAAAAAATCAGAATCTTAAAGCATAATAAATTCCAAGCAGAGTATAAGTAATAAGATGTAACCTATTTCTAAGCACATTTCTGTGAATCTTAAAATATTAAGGACATGCAAATTCTAAAAATAGCAAAAGAGAAACAAAAAATTAAAAACAGACATTTGTCAATTTATTCTAAAATTAAAGCTGAAAAGGGTAGAATAATATTTCTACACTAGCAGAAATTAACTGATTAACTAGAACTATAGACTCTTTGAAATTATTTTTTAAGGAATAAGAATAAAATGAACTTTTCCACCAACAAAAAGTACCCTTGAAGAAGAGAATGAAAGATAAAAGAAAAGACTAAAATACAAAAATAAAGGATAAACAACATACTTTGTAAAGTCACGGGAAATACAGAAAAACAACTATTTTATAAAATAATGATAGTAATAAATAGTAGTCATTAATCATGGATGATAAAATACAAGGTTAAACTAATTATAGTGTACTTCCTTCTTAACATTTATGAAAGGAGTATTCTAGTAAGCATATAATTAGTAGGAGGGGATAAATGAGTTAAATTTAGACTTTGTAAACTATGCTAAATGTCTAGATAGTCAAAAAACAATAATAATTTTATATCTTCACATCAACAGAAGGGGAAATAGAATGTTTAAAACTTAGTTTTAAAACTAAACTTCTAAAAGAAGTCAGAAACAGATAAAAAAGAAAACATGGGAAAAGCTGGAAACAAGAAAATTACCGAATGTGATCTAAAAGTAAAACTGAGTAAAAAATCACAATAACTATAAATGGACTGTATCTGCCAATATCAGAAATTACTATATAGTAATAACACATAGATTATGAAAACTTAGTGTAATTGTTGCTATGTAGGTATACATAGCTGGCTCAGAAGAAAGACAAATAATATTAAGGGGACAAAAGAAGACTTTTTAAAGAAGGTGAGACATGAGCTGAGTATCTGAATATATGTGGGAGTTTGCCAAGGACACAAAATGGACAAGAACATTCCAGAAATAAAATCGGCATTTGTGAAGAAAAATCATGGTGTATTTTTAACATTTTCCTTCAGTCAATGGAAAAATGACAGTGGGAGCAAAAAGGAAAAAAATATTAAAAGTTAGAATCCTTTAACCATTATCAAAAATTCACCTGTTCTAGAAAATTTTCCCTGATAATTTTTTAAAATAAAAGATATTTTCATTATCTGAGTTAGTTCTATTGAACTTTAGATAAGTGATTATAAGCATCGGCAGCAGCACTCATAATAAAGTTTGCATGCATGCATGCTCAGTAATGTCTGACACTTTGTAACCCCATGGACTATAGCCCATCAGCCTCCTCTGTCCATGAGATTTCCCAGGCAAGAATATTTGAGTGGGTTGAATTTCCTTCACCAAGCGTTCTCCCGACCCTGGGACTGAACCTGTGTTTCTTGCCTCTCCTGCATTGGTAGGTGGATTCTTTACCACTGCACCACCTGGGAAGCCCCAAAGTTTGCATAGCATGAGGGGAATAAAGATATTGTATTAAATGTTTCAAACATGCAATATTCTTGAATTTTTGGTATTAAGATCTTTACATTATGATTAAGGGAGTAATGTGCAATAGATTTTTCTTTGCCCCCCCCCCCTTTTTAAGCAAAACAGGAGTTGGCAATAAAATCAAAACTCTTTTTCTCTTGTACTAAATTGCATTCTATTGTCCACAAAATCCAAAAGTCTGGAAACCACTAGATTAAATGACTCAAAACTCTTTTGCAAAGAACTAGGCAGCTTGAAAAATAATGCTTTCCGAAGATTACACATGAAATTTACAGACTTGGCTTTAAGTAGAACCTATCTGAAAACTATATATTTTTCTCCAATTTGATACATATATTTCTTCAGTAATGCATATTTGTCTCTTGTTGTCAGAACAATAAGCTAAAAATTACGGATACAAACTTCATATCTGTTACTCTCCTCCAGAGGGAAAAATCTCTCATTTAATAATTTTGTTCCTACACACATATATATGCTTTTAATATTTGCATATAAGCTAATCAAATAAAAGACCATAATGATCAGCTAGTTTCCTGGAGTGATTAAATTATTTAACTTTATGTGCTCACTGACACTTAGCAAATACACCATGCTTGTCAAAGAATTAAATATGGTATCAGACACTGGCAACTTACCGTACTGTATTCAATATGGAGCTCATATTTCATTTCCAAGAAAAAGAATTAGAAAGCAAAATTTAACTATGTCCCTCCTGGCTTAAAGTTCAACATGCCAAAAACTAAGATCATGGCATCTCATCCCATCACTTCATGGCAAATAGGGAAAATATGGAAGGAGTCACAGATTTTATTTTCTTGGGCTCCAAAATCACTGTGGACAGTGACAGCAGTCATGAAATTAAAAGACACCTGCTTCTTGGAAGAAAAGCTATGACAAACCTAGACAGCATATTAAAAAGCAGAGACATTGCTTTCCTGACAAAGCTGGTTGAAGCTATGCTTTTTCCAGCAGTCATGTATGGATGTACAAGTTGGAGCATAAAGAAGGCTGAGCACCAAAAAATTGATGCTTTCAAACTGAGGTGCTGAAGAAGACTCTTGAGAGTCCCTTAGACAGTAAGAAGATCAAAACAGTTAGTCTAAAAGGAAATCAACACTGAATATTTCATGGGAAGGACTGATGCTGAAGCTGAAGTTCCAATACTTTGGCCACCTGATGTGAAGAACAGATTCATTGGAAAAGACCTTGATTCTGGGAAAGATTGAGGGTATGAAGAGAAAGGTGGGAGACAGAAGATGAGGTGGTTGGATGGCATCATCGACTCAATGGACATGGGTTTGCACAAACTCCAGGAGATAGTGAAGAACAAGGAAGCCTTCTGTGCTTCTGTGCTGCAGTCCATGGGGTCACAAAGTCAGACTTGATTAAGTGACTGAACAACAATAACAAAGGCCATTATGTCTAAGTTATCTTACCAATTAAAGCACTGGAACATTTAACAGAGCCATGATTCTTTGTATTTCCTACATCCTTCAAGAAAAACATACTCTTACACAGTAGATCTCTCATAAATTATGGCGAGAATACATGAATAATAATATCTACTACACTTGCCATGATGAAATGAGAGTGTATATAATCAATGTCTCTTTCATGAAAGAACTGTGAGGTGTTTGATCAGGAGGAATGGGATGCAATACAGGTGTACATATGTAACTTTCATTTACATCTTTCTATGAGGTCTATGATCTTTCTATGATCCCTAAACCTATGGAAAAGCCCTATACAGTCAGCAAAAATAAGACTGGGAGCTGACTGTGGCTCAGATGATGAACTCCTTATTGCCAAATTCAGACTGAAATTGAAGAAAGTAGGGAAAACCACTAGACCATTCAGGTATGACCTAAATCAAATCCCGTATGATTATACAGTGGAAGTAACAAATAGATTTTAGGAACTAGATCTGATAGATAGAGTGCCTGATGAACTATGGACTGAGGTTTGTGACATTGTACAGGAGCCAGGGATCAAGACCATCTCCATGGAAAAGAAATGCAAAAAAGCAAAATGGCTATCTGGGGAGGTCTTACAAAGAGCTGTGAAAAGAAGAGAAGTGAAAAGCAAAGGAGAAAAGGAAAAATATAAGCATCCGAATGCAGAGTTTCAAAGAATAGCAAGGAGAGATAAGAAAGCCTTCCTCAGCAATCAATGCAAAGAAATAGAGGAAAACAACAGAATGGGAAAGACTAGAGATCTCATCAAGAAAATTAGAGATACCAAGGGAACATTTCATGCAAAGATGGGCTTGATAAAGGACAGAAATGGTATGGACCTAACAGAAACAGAAGATATTAAGAAGAGGTGGCAAGAATACACAGGAGAACTGTACAAAAAAGAAGCTTCACAATCAAGATAATCACGATGGTGTGATCAGTCACCTAGAGCCACACATCCTGGAATGTGAAGTCAAGTGGGCCTTAGGAAGCATCACTATGAACAAAGCTAGTGGAGGTGATGGAATTCCAGTTGAGCTATTTCAAATCTTGAGAGATGATGCTGTGAAAGTGCTGCACTCAATATGCCAGCAAATTTGGAAAACTCAGCAGTGGTCCCAGGACTGGAAAAGGTCAGTTTTCATTCCAATCCCAAAGAAAGGCAATGCCAAAGAATGCTCAAACTACCGCACAATTGCACTCATCTCACATGCTAGTAAAGTAATGCTCAAAATTCTCCAAGCCAGGCTTCAGCAATACGTGAACCGTGAACTTCCTGATGTCCAAGATGGTTTTAGAAAAGGCAGAGGAACCAGAGATCCAATTGCCAACATCTGCTTTATCATCGACAAAACAAGAGAATCCCAGAAAACATCTACTTCTGCTTTATTGACTATGCCAAAGCCTTTGACTGTGTGGATCACAATCAACTGTGGAAAATTCTGAAAGAGATGGGAATACAAGACCACCTGATCTGCCTCTGGAGAAACCTATTTGCAGCTCAGGAAGCAACAGTTAGAACTAGACATGGAACAACAGACTGGTTCCAAATAGGAAAAGGAGTACGTCAAGGCTGTATATTGTCACCCCGCTTATTTAACTTATATGCAGAGTACATCATGAGAAATGCTGGGCTGGAGGAAGCACAAGCTGGAATGAAGATTGGCAGGAGAAATATCAATCACCTCAGATATGCAGATGACACCACCGTTATGGCAGAAAGTGAAGAGGAACTAAAAAGCCTCTTGATGAAAGTGAAAAAGGAAAGTGAAAAAGTTGGCCTAAAGCTCAGCATTCAGAAAACGAGTATCATGGCATCTGGTCCCATCACTTCATGGGAAATAGATGGGGAAACAGGGGAAACAGTGTCAGACTTTATTTTTCTAGGCTCCAAAATCACTGCAGATGGTGACTGCAGCCATGAAATTAAAAGATGCTTACTCCTTTGGAAGGAAAGTTATGACCAACCTAGATAGCATATTCAAAAGCAGAGTCATTACTTTGCTGACTAAAGTCCGTCTAGTCAAGGCTATGGTTTTTCCAGTGGTCATGTATGGATGTGAGAGTTGGACTGTGAAGAAGGCTGAGCGCCGAAGAATTGATGCTTTTGAATTGTGGTGTTGCAAAAGACTCTTGACAATCCCTTGGACTGCAAGGAGATCCAACCAGTCCATTCTAAAGGAGATCAGTCCTGGGTGTTCTTTGGAAGGACTGATGCTGAAGGTGAAACTCCAGTACTTTGGCCACCTCATACAAAGAGTTGACTCATTGGAAAACCCCTGATGCTGGGAGGGACTGGGGGCAGGAGGAGAAGGGGACGACAGAGGATGAGATGGCTGGATGGCATCACATACTTGATGGACCTGAGTTTGAGTGAACTCGGGGGGTTGGTGATGGTCGGGGAGGCCTGGCATGCTGCCATTCATGGGGTTGCAAAGGGTCGGACAGGACTAAGTGACTGGACTGAACTGTACTGAACTGAAATCTATTATCACCTATTATTTTCATTTTATTAGTAAATTCAAAAAATCAAGAGAACACAGATGAGCCAAAGATGTAACTTTGCCAACAGTTTTATTTTCTTTTCAGAGGAAGCCAAATTTCATAGAATATTAATTCTCAAAGTTTGGTCAAACCCTTAAGGTTCTCCAAATCCCTACAGGGGTTCTCCTATCTGGATCAAGACGTTTTTTGCTTGTTTTGTACACTCTGACACACGTGTACAGTGCAGTTTTCCAGAAGCTATGTTAGGTACCATTCAGTTTTTGACAGTAATTATTAATGTCTTCTGTCTCTCTTCTCCTCTCCCTTAAACACGGCATCAATGAGATATCTATCTCATGCAGATAATTCATATGCAACTCAAATTCTATATGTCCAAGCTCAAATGCATGCTCATGTTTTCCTTCATTCTTCACCCCGTGTTTTCCCCTTTGTTAATAGCCACCCAAACCAAAAATCCAAGTGTCTGCTCTACCATTTTTCAACAGCAAGCAATTGAACAAATCTATTAATTAGACTTTCCAAAAATGTGTACTCTTCATCTCCTCCTTCCTTTATATTCCCCTACTCTGCCCTAGGTCTCAAGTTAATAATTACTGTTTGACTATTGAAAGAACCAACTTCCCATTCTGCCACCTTCCCATCCTGCCACCTTCAAATATACTTCTCCATGCCATATGTGAGTTGCTCTATTTAAAATGCAAATCTAGCTGAATCACTCACAGTTTGCTTAAAACCTTTCCTTGCAGTGGAATAATTCCAAGATACTTAGCATGGAATGTGACATGATTGCTATCTTTTCAGTCATATTTCCTCTATTTGCTATCTCACAATTAGTGCTTTCAGCATGAAAATGCCTGTAATGTCTGCTGACCTTCACACTTTCTATATCCTTTTGCCTTTGACCATGATATTCCCTCTTTCCAGAGTTTCTTCTTTACCTTTATTTCTCTTCACCTTTATTAAGTACATTTTCAAGTACTTAATACCTACAATGTTATCTTACCTTGTGCATGTACTGTCCCTAAAGCTTATCAAGACTCTTCAGGACTGGATTTGTACCTGAATGGAAGACTGTATTCTTTATTTCAAGTGAATTTCCAATTCTAAAATTTTAAACTGTGATTTCCCCTACTACTCATACACACCCGGATCCTTTTAAATCTGGTTCCTCCTCTCTTTTCAATCTTTACGGGAGTGTTTGCCAACTCAGAAAGAAAATGAATTCAAAGAAAACATGTCTATCAGTTATCTGGATTCTGATAACTCATGTATTAGGTGCCAAACTTAGATAAGCATCTATATAAACAAGATCCACTTCCTTTTTGAAACTTTCTTACAACAGATTTGGCTGATATTCATTATTTTGCCAATTCCAAAAATTTCCCAGTCTTTCTTCCAAAACACTTTGATGTACAAGTAAAACTGGCTGAGTATGCAGAGTCACAGAAGTATAGGTCTATGTCGTACTCTTTGCGACCTCATGGACTGCAGCCCAACAAGCTCCTCTGTCCATGGAATTTTCTAGGCAAGAATACTGGAGTGGGTAGCCATTTCCTTCTCCAGGGGATCTTCCTGACCCAGGGATTGAACCTGCATCTCTTGTATATCCTGCATTGGCAGGCAGATTCTTTACCACTGAGCTACCTGGAAAGCCCATGTATCACCATACTCCCATATATATTTAAATACACTATACTACACAGTGTGTGAATATATCCCTTTCCTATCCCAGGTTTTAAAAGGATGGAAATAATGGCATCTCCTTATTTACCCCTTCCTTTAAAAAAAAAAAACAGTCTGATTTTGTTTTGACTCTAAAGAAAAGGAAAAGGTTGACTGACCAAGTGATTGAATCCCCTACCACAACTCTCCTAACTGGTGTTAAGGCATCTCCTTGACCCTGACCTTGTTTCTCCTGGCAGGAATCTCAATCACTCACGTCAATGGCAGCCAATATCCAGGCACTTGTGGTCGGAATGGAGTCTAGTGTGCTGTTTTTCTCTAATGATTCTACTTGACATTGTTCTGGCTTTTCCCCTCCAGTGTGTGACTGGAAGTTTTAACAGATGAAATAGTGGCTGTGCAGGCACATTGGACAGATGGACAGTATTCAATGTGATCTGTCATTTGTAGACCACTGTGAGTAACTAACCTTTGCTCTCTCCTTTCCAATCTTAATAAATGTTTCATAATCAATGTTAACGTCTGTGATGGCTCTAAAGACAATAAAAGTGAACAGTTTCCTCAAGAGGGGGCAGGGCCAAAATGGATTCTCCTTCTTCATAATCTTTAATAGAAGGTGTCTGAGTTATATGTGATTTGCCTCTGTTAGAAGTAAAAGGACCAACATCTTATCAACTGCCCCCTGTAAGAAACTGGGTCAAGAAGCCTTGCCACAGCTTCCTTCTGTATGGCAAAACCAATACAGTATTGTAAAGTAAAATAAAGTAAAAAAAAAAAAAATAAAATAAATAATGCAAAAAAAAAAAAAAAAAAAAAGGAAATCAGAGAGATTCAGAAAGAATGGATTCCGGGATAGGTATCAGGTTACAGCTACTTCCAGCCTGAAGCCTACAGTTTGAGTATCTTGTTACTTTCAAGCAACCTACCTACTGGTCCAATGCACAAACCACTTCTGATTGAGCAAGCAAGCACTGAAGAAGCTCTTCCTTATGCTGTGATAGGCTTAGCTCAACATGTTTCAGCTCTTCAATCTGGTCTTTGCTTTGTCCACATGCAATAAATAAGTTATGATAATGTATGTGAAGAAATAGGATTTTTTCCAATAGAAGTATTTCCAAACCATATGTTCAAATTATTCAAAGTATTTAACAGAAGTACAATAATAATTTTAAAATACTCAATGTCCCTATGAAAAGTGGATATTTAAACTTTATTATTATACTTTTTGTATTCAAAGAATTTTCTTTTGTTTAGAAAGTTGCATTTCCACATAACAAACTTTTAAATTAAAATTATGCTATACCTCTTTGTGTGTATGTGTTAGTCGCTCAGTCGTGTATGACTCTTTGCAACCCATGGACTGTAGCCCACCAAACTCCTCTGTCCATGGAATTTTCCAGGCAAGAATACTTGAGTGGGTTGCCATTCCCTTCTCCATGAGATCTTCCTGACCCAGGGATCAAACCCGGGTTTCCCTCACTGCAGTCACCAGGGAAATCTTCGTTAATGCATAGTCAACTATAGTCAAGATCATGTGGTAAACTGAATCATATCTCACAATTAAAACACTGTTGGTTCCTTTCATACTATAATTTAGACTTAGAAGGATAAGTTAAATACCCACTATAGAATTAAACACTTACTTTACAGCAGTAGAACAATTTTTTTCAACATTTTTTACATAGAATAATCTTGATTCATATGCCTAGTGACCAGCAGAGGGCACTACATACACAGCTGAGGATGTTTAAGTCCTCAATGACCAGTCCTTTCCACTCCCCTTCCCTCCACAGGCACTCACAGCACCACTACCACTGGAAAGGAACAACTCAGACCCACTCAAGTGAAGAGAAAGATATCTGTGCTTACTTGTTTGTTCCAGCACACCAAAAGTTAACCTTTATCTGGAGAATAAATCACATCAATGTAATTGTCCTGATGTAAATATAGCTTTAATTTGGAACTTCTTATATATTCAGGGAAAATAGCTGGGTTACTCGGTACTTTGTTTCTACTATCAACTGTAATTAAAAACTCAAACAGCATTTTGCTAAAACCATTTCTTATTATACATAAACTCTCAAATACATAAAGTAAAATTTAATTGAGATTTTTGATACTATATCACTTAAAATGTATGTTTTTACAACTCTTTTGCTTCTAGATAAGCTTGGAAGGCTTTTCATAGCTGATGGCCAAGATAGCAAAGTAGAAAGACTTTGAGCTCACCTCTTCTCATGGGTCCATCAAAATTACAACATTTTACAGAGTAACTATGTAAGAGAAGACCTAAAGACTAGCGGAAAATATTTTCAATACCTAAAATATAAAGAAAGAACTGCAACAAGATTGGTGGGAGGGGTGGAGTTGTGGTACAGTAAAACCCACATGCCCAGATAAATGACCCGTAAACTAGAGGATAATCACAATTGCAGAAGTTCTCCTCAAGGAGTGGTGGGTCTCCAGTGCAGGATCTTGCCTCATGATGACAAGCTTTCAAAACATCTTGAATATGAGAGAGTCAGAGGGCCACAGGAAACAGACGCCACTCTTTAAGGGCATGCACAAAGTCTCACACACTGTGAGAACAATAGCAGATGCTGGCTGCAGCCTTTTTGGGGAACTTGTTCCATCACAAAGGCACTATTGCTAGTAAGCACCATTTTTTAGTCTTTCTTTTAGCCTATTAGCACCAAGAGCTTACCTGCCCACCAGGAAGCTAGCATCAGTTCCAGAAACTCTTGGGCTGAGCAACAAGTCACCTGGGGACCTGGTCCCATTTACTGAAAGCCAGACCCAGAACCCATGGTCCCTACAACCAACTGTCTGTCCCAAGACCTAGACACCCACCACTGCTCCAGTGCCTGCCCTAATACCCTCAGGACTCACAGCCAGCTGCCCTCATATCAGACTCCCCTCACCAATAGGTCAGCATCAGCCTTGGGAGCCCCTGAGTAGCACAGATATCCAAGGCCCAGCACACCAATGGGCCAGCACCAGCCCAAAGGCCCCTGGTGCCACAGTCTGCCATGCCCTAACTCTACTACACCTACTAGTAGATTGGCAGCCACCACACAAAGCAGTTCAACCAAGGTGGATACCAGACCCACTTACCAGGGCACCCACAGTTGTCAGCCCCAACACAGCAGAAGGACACATAGCCCACAAAGGGCACCCTGGAATATAAAGCTCATGGGAAAAGAAGAGAATGTGCTAGTGTGCCCCACAGAACATCAACTACATAAGGCCACTTCTCTAAGATCAGGAAAATATAATCAACTTACCTAACACATAGACATAAAAACAGAGAATTAAGCAAAATGAGGGAGAGGCATATGTTCCAAAGAAAAGAAAATACAAAATTCCAAAAGACGAACTAATTGAAATGGAGATAAGCCATCTACCTGATAAAAAGTTCAAGGAAATGAATACAAAGGGGCTTTATGAGCTCAGGAAAAGAATAAACAAACACAGGGAGAATTTTAACAAAGAATTAGAAAATATAAAGAAGAACCCAAAGAGCTGATAAATGTAATAACTGAAAGAAAATACACACTAGAAGGATTCAACAGAAGATCAGATAGTACGGAGGAACCGATCAGCAAACCAGAAGAGAGTAGTGGAAATCACCTGAGCAGAACAGAAAATTTAAAAAAAGAATTAAAATAAATGAAGATAGTTTAAGAGAATTCTGAGACAATATCTATCAAGCATACTAATATTTGAATTATGGAGGTCTCAGAAGGAAAAGAGAGAGAGAGAATGGGGAAGATAATGTATTTCAAGAAATAATATTGAAAACTTCCTTACCCTGGGAAAGGAAACAAACACACAGGTTCAGGAAGCACAGAAAGTATAAAACAAGATGAATCCAAAGAATTCCACAAAAAGACACATTATAATTAAAATTTCAAAAGTTAAAGAGAGAATCTTAAAAGCAGCAAGAGAAAAGCAAGTAGTTAAGCATAAAGGAATGAGACTGCAGGTTAACTTATATGTCAGAAGGGAATGGCATGATGTATTCAAAGTAATGAAAGGGGGAAAATCTACAGCAAAGAATGCTGTACTTGGCAGGGCTCCCATTCAGATTTGAAGAAGAGATAGTTCTATAGACAAGCACAAACTAAAAGAGTTCAGGATCATTAAACCAGATTTATAAGAGATGTTGAAGAGGCTTCTCCACGTGGAAGAGAAAAGAATACAACTAGAAAAATAAAGTTATGAAAGGAAAAAAATCTCCTTGGTAAAGGCAAACAGAGTAAAGGTATTATATCAACCACTTTTAATGCTAGTTGGAAAGTTAAAAGACAAAAGTAGTAAAATCATCTATATACACAATAAGTAGCTAAGTTGTATACAAGACAAAAAGATGTAAAACATGATACCAAAACCAGTAAACACGGAGGAAGGAGTAAAAATGCTAAAAGTCATTTGAACGTAAGATGGCAACATAACATAATCATGTATATATACAGACTGCTAAATACAAAACTCATGGTAACCATAAGCCAAAAATCTATAATGGATATGAACAAAGAAAGAGAAAGTAAGCCAAACATAACAATAAAGATAGTCATCAACTCACAAGTGAAGAGAGCAAAAGAAGAAAGGAATAAAAACAACTACAAAGTAACCTAGAAACAATTAAAACAATTGCAACAAGTATATACCTATCAATTATTACTTTCGATGTGAATAGACAAAATGGTTCAAGCAAAAGATGTAGGTGAATGATTGGATTTAAAATATATATATATATATATATATATATATATATATATATATATATATATATATATAATGCTTCCCAAAAGAGACTCGCATTAGAACTAAAGACACGGAAAGTGAGGGGATAGAAAAAGATCATTATATAATGATTAAGGAATCAATCCAACAAGAAGATATAACACTTACAAATATGCATGAACCTAATATAACAGCATCTAAACACATAGAGCAAATATTAACAAATTTAAAGGGAGAAATTGACAGTAACACAGCAATATTAGGGAACTTTAACACCTCACTTACATCAATGGACAGATTATCCAGACAGAAAATAAATATGGAAACATTGGCCTTAAAAGACACTTTAGACCAGTTTGACTTAATAAAGATGTATATAGACCACTCTACCCCAAAACAACAGAATACAATCTTTTTGAGCATACATGGAACATTCTTCAGGAGAGATCACAGGACAGGCCACAAATAAGCTTCAATAAATTTAAGAAAATCAAAATATTAAGCATGTTTTCTGTCCACAACACTATGAGACTAAAATAAACTGTAAGATGAAAAATCAGAAAGAGAAATTAAGGAATCAATCCCATTCACCATTGCAACAGAAAATATTAAATATCTAAGAATAAACTTATCTAAGGAGACAAAAAAAGTGTACACAGAAAATTATAAGACACTAATGAAAGAAATCAAAGATAACATACACAGATAGAGATATATTCCATGTTCCTGGATAGGAAGAATCAATATTGTGAATGAAAATGACTATACTACCAAATACAATCTACAGATTCCATGCAATCAATGGAATATCAAATTACCAATGACAATTTTCACAGAACTAGAACAAAAAATTTCACAATTTACATGGAAACACAAAAGACTCTGAATAGCTAAAGCAGTCTTGAGAAAGAAGAATGGAGCTGGAGTAATCAACTTTCCTGACTTCAGATTATACTACAAAGCTACAGTCATCAAGACAGCATGGTACTGGCACAAAAACAGAAATGTAGACCAATGGAACAAGATAGAAAGCACAGAAATAAACCCATGCACCTATGGGTACCTTATTTTTGACAAAGGAGGCAAGAATATACAATGGGGCAAAGACAGCCTCTTCATTAAAGGTTCTGGGAAAACTGGACAGTTACATGTAAAAGAATGAAATTAGAACATCTCCTAACATCATACACAAAGATAAACTCAAAATGGATTAAAGACCTAAATGTAAGACCAGAAACTGTAAAACTCTTAGAGGAAAACATAGGCAGAACACTTAACAAGATCCTCTATGACCCGCTGCCTAGAGTAATGGAAATAAAAACAAAAGTAAACAAGTGGGACCTGATTAAACTTAAAAATTTTTGCACAGCAAAGGAAACTATAAGCAAGGTGAAAAGATAACCCTCAGAATGGGAGAAAACAATAGCAAATGAAACAACTGACCAAAGATTAATTTCCAGAATATACAAGCAGCTCATATAACTCAATACCAGAAAAACAAGAAACCCATTCAAAAAGTGAGGAAAAGATCTAAACAGATGTTTCTCCAAAGAAAGCATACAGATGGCTAACAAACACATGAAAAGATGCTTAACATCACTCCTTATCAGAGAAATGCAAATCAAAACTACAATGAGGTATCACTTCACACCAGTCAGAATGGCCATTATCAAAAAGTCTACAAACAATAAATTCTGGAGAGGATGTGGAGAAAAGGGAATGCTTTTGCACTGTTGGTGGGAAGGTAAATTGATAGAGCCACTATGGAAGATGGTATGGAGATTCCTTAAAAAACTAAAAATAAAGACACCATATGACCCAACAATCCCACTCCTAGGCATATACCCTGAGAAAACCAAAATTTAAAAAGACACATTTTCCCACTGTTCACTGCATCATTACTTAACATAGCTAGAACATGGAAGTAACCTAGATGTCCATCACCAGATGAAAGTTGTAGAAAACTATAGGCCAATATCACTGATGAACATAGATGCAAAAATCCTCAACAAAATTCTAGCAATCAGAATCCAACAGCACATTAAAAAGATCATACATCATGACCAAGTGGGCTTTATACCAGGGATGCAAGGATTCTTCAATATCTGCAAATCCATCAATGTAATACACCACATTAACAAATTGAAAAATAAAAGCCATATGATTATCTCAATAGATGCAGAGAAAGCCTTCAACAAAATTCAACATCCATTTATGATAAAAACTCTCCAGAAAGCAGGAATACCTCAACATAATAAAAGCTATATAAGACAAACCCACAGCAAACATTATCCTCAATGGTGAAAAATTGAAAGCATTTCCCTTAAAGTCAGGAACAAGACAAGGGTGCCCACTTTCACTGCTACTATTCAACATAGTTCTGGAAGTTTTGGCCACAGCAATCAGAGCAGAAAAAGAAATAAAAGGAATCTAGATTGGAAAAGAAGAAGTAAAACTCTCACTGTTTGCAGATGACATAATATTCTACATAGAAAACCCTGAAGACTCCACCAGAAAATTACTAGAGCTAATCAGTGAATATAGTAAAATTGCAGGATATAAAATCACCACACAGAATTCCCTTGCATTCCTATACACTAAAATGAGAAAATAGAAAAAGAAATTAAAGAAACAATTCCATTCACCATTGCAACGAAAAGAATAAAATACTTAGGAATATATCTACCTAAAGAAAATAAAGACCTATATATAGAAAACAATAAAACACTGGTGAAAGAAATCAAAGAGGACACTAATAGATGGAGAAATATACCATGTTCATGGATCAGAAGAATCAATATAGTGAAAATGAGTATATTTACCCAAAACAATCTACAGATTTAGTGCAATCCCTATCAAGCTAACAACGGTATTTTCACAGAGCTAGAACAAATAATTTCACAATTTGTATGGAAATACAAAAAAACTCAAATAGCCAAAGTAATCTTGAGAAAGAAGAATGGAACTGGAGGAATCAACTTGCCTGACTTCAGGCTCTACTACAAAGCCACAGTCATCAAGACCGTATGGTACTGGCACAAAGACAGAAATATAGATCAATGGAACAAAATAGAAAGCCCAGAGATAAATTCACACACCTATGGACACCTTATCTTCAACAAAGGAGGCAAGAATATACAATGGATTAAAGATAATCTCTTTAACAAGTGGTGCTGGGAAAACTGGTCAACCACTTGTAAAAGAATGAAACTAGAACACTTTCTAACACCATACACAAAAATAAACTCAAAATGGATTAAAGATCTAAATGTAAGACCAGAAACTATAAAACTCCTAGAGGAGAACATAGGCAAAACACTCTCTGACATAAATCACAGCAGGATCCTCTATGACCCACCTCCTAGAATATTGGGAAAAAAAGCAAAAATAAACAAATGGGACCTAATTAAAATTAAAAGCTTCTGCACAACAAAGGAAATTATAAGCAAGGTGAAAAGACAGCCTTCAGAATGGGAGATATAATAGCAAATGAAGCAACTGACAGACAACTAATCTCAAAAATATACAAGCAACTTATGCAGCTCAACTCCAGAAAAATGAATGACCCAATAAAAAAATGGGCCAAAGAACTAAATAGACATTTTCCAAAGAAGACACACAGATGGCTAACAAACACATGAAAAGATGCTCAACATCACTCATTATCAGAGAAATACAAATCAAAACCACAATAAGGTACCATTTCACACCAGTCAGAATGTCTGCAATCCAAAAGTCTGCAAGCAATAAATGCTGGAGAGGGTGTGGAGAAAAGGGAACCCTCTTACACTATTTTTGGGAATGCAAACTAGTACAGCCACTATGGAGAACAGTGTGGAGATTCCTTAAAAACTGGAAATAGAACTGCCTTATGACCCAGCAATCCCACTGCTGGGCATACACACCAAGGAAACCAGAATCGAAAGAGACACGTGTACCCCAATGTTCATCGCAGCACTGTTTACAATAGCCAGGACGTGGAAGCAACCTAGATGTCCATCAGCAGATGAATGGATAAGAAAGCTGTGGTATATATACACAATGGAGTATTACTCAGCCATTAAAAAGAATACATTTGAATCAGTTCTACTGAGGTGGATAAAACTGGAGCCAATTATACAGAGTGAAGTAAGCCAGAAAGAAAAACACCAATACAGTATACTAACGCATATATATGGAATTTAGAAAGATGGTATCGATAACCCTGTATGTGAGACAGCAAAAGAGACATGGATGTACAGAACAGTCTTTTGAACTCTGTGGGAGAGGGAGAGGGTGGGATGATTTGGGAGAATGGCATTGAAACATGTATAATATCATATATGAAATGAATTGCCAGTCCAGGTTCAAAGCAGGATACAGGATGCTTGGGGCTGGTGCACTGGGATGACCCAGAGGGATGATACAGGGAGGGAGGTGGGAGAAGGGTTCAGGATGGGAAACACATGTATACCCGTGGTGGATTCATGTTGATGTATGACAAAACCAATACAATATTGTAAAGTAAAAAAAAAAAAAAAAGAAAGAAAGAAAGAAAGAAAGAAAAAGTTGTGGAACATATACACAATGGAATATTACTCAGCTGTAGAAAAGGAATACTGAGCCTATTATAAAAGTAAGTCAGAAAGGGAAAAATATTGTATTCTAATGCATATATACAAAATCTAGAAAAATGGTACTGAAGAATTTATTTACAGGGCAGCAATGGAGAAACAGAGAGGGAATAGATTAATAGACATGGAGAGAGGGGAGGTGAGGGTGAGATGTATGGAAAGAGTAACATGGAAACTTACATTACCATATGCAAAATAGATAGACAATAGAAATTTGCTGTATGGCTCAGGAAACTCAAACAGGGGCTCTGTATCACCCTAGAGGGTTGGGATGGGGAGGGAGATGGGAGAGAGGTTCAAAACGGAGGGGATATATATGTACCGGTGGCTGATTCATGTTGAGGTTTGACAGAAATCTACAAAATTCTATAAAGCAATTATCTTTCAATAAAAAATTAATTAATTAAAAAATAAATAAATCATAAGAAAAAGAAAGCTCAAAACACAAACACCTAGAAGTTGAATAATGTGCTGCTAAAAGTCAAGGAGCATTGCAGAACTCAAAGAGGAAACAAAAGATACCTGAGACAAATAAAAATGAAAACACAATCTAAAATATATGGGACTTAGCAAAAGCAGTTCTAAGATGGAAGTTACAACAATATAAGCCTACTACAGGAAATAAATCTTAAATAAACAATCTAATCTTCAACCTAACAGAATTAGAAAAAGAAGAACAAACAAAATCCAAAGTTACTGGAAGGAAAGAAATGATAAAAAGCAAAGCAGAAATCCATGGAATTTTCCAGGCAAGAGTACTTGAGTGGGGTACCATTGCCTTCTCTAAAGCAGAAATAAATAGAGACCAATAAAATAATTAAAAATATCAAATAAATTAAGAGCTCATTCTTTGAAGAGATAAACAAAATTGATAAATCTTTTGTCAGATTCATCAAGGAAAAAAGTACCTTTACTCAGAAAACAATTAGACATTGACGAACAAAATTTAAGATGAAACAAAAAGATTTACAATGCTCATGAATTGGAAGAATTAATATTGTTGAAATGATCACACTATTCCAAAGGAATCTATAGGTTCAATGTAATCCCTGTCTAAATACCAATGGCATTTTTCACAGAACTAGAACAAATGATTCTAAGATTTGTATATGCATACTATAGACTCCAAATATCCAAAGCAATGTTGAAAAATAACAAAGCCAGAGGGATCATGCTTGCTGATTTCAAGCTATACTACAAGCTATATTGATCAAAACAGTGTGGTACGGGCATGAAAACAGAAAAACAGAACAGAATGAGAGCCCAGAAATAAACCCATATTTATATGCTCAGTTAATCTACAACATGGAGAAGGAAATGTCAACCCACTCCCATATTCTTACCTGGAGAATTCCATGGACAGAGGAGCCTGTCGGGCTACAGTCCATGGGGTCACAAAGGGTCAGATATGACTGAGTGACTGAACACAGTCTACAGAAAGGAGGCCAGAATATACAATGGTGAAAAGACCACCTTTTCAAACGGTATTAAGAATACTGGATAGCTACATGCTACATGAAAAAGAATCAGACTGAAACACTTTCTCACTTCATTTGCAAAGATAAACTCAAAATGGATGAAAGACTTAAAAGTTAGACATAATATCGCTAGAAGAAAATATAGGCATTATGCTTTTCTGATATTGGTCTTGGCACCTTTTTTTTTTTTTCTTCCAATGTGTTTCATTTGGCAGGTGAAGCAAGAACAAAAATAATCATATGGAACTGCATCAAACTGAAAAGCTTTTGCACAGTGAGAGAGACTATCAACAGAAAAAAAGGCCATCTACTTAATGAAAAAAAAAGATATTTACAAAGGATATATCAATAAGGTGTTAATATGCAAAACTGCAAAGAAATTATACAACTGAGCATCAGAAAGACAAACAATACTAAAAAACTGGGCAGAGGATCTGAATAGTTATTTCCAAGTAAGTCATGTGGATGGCAAACAGGCATATGAAAAGATGCTCAAAATCATTAATCATCAGAGAAATGCAATTTAAAATCACAATGAGATACCTGTTAGAATGGCTATCATTAAAAAGACTAAAAACAACAAATGTTGGTGAGGATGTAAAGAAAAGAGAACCTCTGTATACTGCTGCTAGGAATGTAAAATAGTGTAGACACTATGCAAAACAGCAGGGAGTGTTGTTTAAAAATTAAAGTAGAGCCACCATACAATTTAGCAATGCCACATCTGGGTATGAAGAAAGCTAAAATACTAATTCAAAAAATTTATTGCACCTCTATATTCACTGCAGCGCCATTTGCAGTAGCTGAGGTATGGAGGCTACTTAAGTGTTCTAAGTAGTAGGTGAATGGATAAAAAAGATGTTTTATATTATATGTACATATATATACATATTATATATATATAGTTTTATATATATATATATATATATATATATATATATATATATATATATATAGAGAGAGAGAGAGAGAGAGAGAGAGAGAGAGAGAGAGAGAGGTAGGACTTCCCTGGTAGCTCAGATGGTAAAGTGTCTGCCTGCAATGCAGGAGACCTGGGTTCAATCCCTGGGTTGGGAAGATCTTCTGGAGAAGGCAATGGCAATCCACTCCAGAAGTTTTGCCTGGAAAATCCCATGGACAGAGAAGCCTACTAGGCTACAGTCCATGGGGTTGCAAAGAGTCGGACATGACTGAGCAACTTCACTCACACACATATATATATATATATATATATATATATATATATAGAGAGAGAGAGAGAGAGAGAGAGAGAGTTGGCCAAAAAGTTTGTTCAGGTTTTCCTGGGCAATATTCTGGAAAAACTTGAATAAAATTTTTGACTAACCACCTTTCTCTCTATATAGATAGATAGATAGATAGGTAGATAGGTAGATAGATATAGATAGATATATAGATAGAGATTTATCTCTCTCTATCTGTATAGATAGATAGATGAGTAGATAGATAGATAGATAGGTAGACAGATAGATAAATGAGTGTGTGTATGTTATGTATGTGTGTGAGTGAGCTATGCTGTGCAGGTCCACCAAAGACTGACTGATGGGTAATATTGAGGACTACTGACAAAACGTGGTCCACTGGAGGAGGGAATGGCAACTCACTCTGGTATTCTTGCCTGGAGAATCCCATGGACAGTATGAAAGGCAAAAAATATGACACAGGAAGACAAACAACCCCAGGCTCGAAAGTGTCTCATATGCTACTGGGGAAGAGCAGAGGGCAATTACTCATTGCTCTAGAAAGAATGAGGTAGCTTTCCCAGTGGCTCAGAGTGTAAAAAAATCTGCCTGCTACGCAGGAAACCTGGGTTCAATTCCTTGGTTGGGAAGATCCCTGGAGAAGGAAATGGCAACCCACTCCAGTATTCTTGCCTGGAAAATCCCATGGACTGAGGAGCTTGGTGGGCTACAGTCTATGAGGTTGCAAAGAGTTGGACACGACTGAGCGACTAACACACACACACAAGAAAGAATGACATGGCTGGGCAAAAGTGAAAATGATGCCCAGTTGTGGATGTGTCTAGTGGCAAAAGTAAAGTCTGATGCTGTAAAGAACAATATTGTAGAGTAATCTGGAATATTAGGCCCTGAATCAAGGTAAATTGGATGTGGTCAAACAGGAGATGGCAAGAGTGAACATCAATATTTTAGGAACCAGTGAACTAAAATGGGCAGGAAGGGGTGAATTTAATTTGGATGACCATTATATCTACTTACTGTGGGCAAGAATCCCTTAGAAGAAATGGAGTAGCCCTCATAGTCAACAAAAGAGTCTGAAATGCAGTACTTGGGTGCAACCTCAAAAATGACAGAATGATCTCTGTTCATTTCCAAGACAAACTATTCAACATCACAGTAATCCACAGTGTATGCCCCAATCACTAATGCTGAAGAAGCTGAAGTTGATCGGTTCTATGAAGACTTACAAGACCTTCTAGAACTAACACCAAAAAAAATAAAAATAAAAAAGATGGGTCATATTGGATTGGAATGAAAAAGTAGGAAGTCAAGAGATACCCGGAATAACAGGTAATTTGGCCTTGGAGTACAAAATGAAGCAGGGCAGAAGCTAACAGTTTTGTCAAGAGAACACGCTGGTCACAACAAACAACTTTTTCCAATAACAAAAGAGATGACTCTACACGTGGACATCACTTAGTTGCTCATGTGATTCCCTGATTTAGAATCTTTACCTCCTAATACCTTTCATGAAGAAGAAGTCAAGCCCAAAGGGGGAAGTTCATACTCATAAACAAGGCTACACAGTACCTTAGGTTTTGGCCTCCACTTCAACTATCCAGGCCCTCCAGACACTCATGCCTCCCTTGCCCAACTTTATCTACCCTCCTTCCCTTCATTTTAGCTAGATATGGGGGTCTTGGATAAAGGGAAGTGGTAGAAATTAGATAAAGATAATAAGACATGCATCTGTTTTCAAAGAACACCAAGTCTCACTGGAATGGTTAAAAATATACATATTCATATAATACAAGTGAAAACTATCAAATGAAAGAAATGATACATAGGTGTAAAGGTAACATAATTTCTTCAAGCCCAAAGAGTGGGGATTTTGAAAAGTCACTGGGGCATTATATCAAAGGTTTTAAAGTGGAGCCTGATGAGTCTAAGAAATATTTTTATAGATAGATTTTAGTCTGAGGCAGACTTTAGAGCAGATAGAGTAAAACAGTAACACAGTTATTAGGAATTTCACTGAAGGGATGAGAATCATAATGATATTTTTTAAGCAGCTATGAAAAGGAAAGATAGCTATGTAGTATGTATATATATAACACATATATAATATGTTTTATAATTTATATACTATTATAAATTCAAAATTTATATGATAATTATAGGATGTTATTGATAGTGTAGAAAATGACAAATTACAGGAAAAGATTGGGGAGTGATGAAAGTTGGAATTATATGGAGAAAATTCAAAATTTTCCCTTTAGTTTTAAATAGCAAAAATTTTTAAATTTGCAAGAGAAGGAGACAGCAAAGCTAACAGAAAAAAAGAGAAGAGGAAGAATGTTTCTCAAACTTATTGATTTGAATGTATATATTGCTAGCATGGAGCTTATGGCTCATCTTCAAGAAGACAATACTTTTATCCTGATTTTTGGAGGGTTGTATTATTGATGAAACACAGCTTCAACTGGCATAGTATTTAGATAAACTAATCATGTAATGGAGCAACTTTTCTTTGAGTAAATGAATATACCTACAGTTGGCAATTAGATTAAGTCATAATTGCATATTCTGGATGAATCCAAATACATTCTCCTGCCATAGGTTATTATAGTTCAGTTCAGTTCAGTCACTCAGTCGTGTCCAACTCTTTGCGACCCCATGAATTGCAGCACACCAGGCCTCCCTGTCCATCACCAACTCCTGAAGTTCACTCAAACTTATGTCCATCGAGTTGGTGATGCCATCCAGCCATCTCATCCTCTGTCGTCCCCTTAGGTTATTATAAGCTCACTGCAAATTTTAGCATCACATCAGTGGGCTCAGCAAAAAGTTCAAATGATTTTGCTTTTGATACATAGGCTATGAGAGACAAAAGAAAAGTGAAGCTTATTCAGTCAAATTTCTCAATTCACAGATGAAAAGCTGAGGCCAACCATGATTCAGAGATTTTCTTAGTGAGATATATTTTACTATAATAGCTAAGAATAGAACATACAGTTCCTGAATTCTCATCAAGTGTTTACCTGTTTTCCTATGTTTCCTATCTAAATACAATTAGAATTTCTAACAAAAAAACAATTTTCAGATTTAGCAATGTCTGAACTTAGTTCTCTGGAAATATTTAATTCAGTTCTACTTTATTTAAATGACTATATGAGCAACCATGAAAGAAAGACTAGAGATCTCTTCGAGAAAATTGGAGATACCAAGGGAATATTTTCTGCAAAGATGGGCACAATAAAGGACAAAAACAGTATAGACCTAATAGAAGTGCAAGAGATTAGAAGAGGTAGCAAGAATACACAGAAGAATTATGCAAAAAAGGACTTAATGACCTGGATAACCAAGATGGTGCTGTCATTCACCTCATTCCAGACATCCTGGAGTGTGAAGTCAGGTGGGCCTTAGGAAGCATTACTACAAACAAAGCTAGTGGAGGTGATGGAATTTCAGCTGAGCTATTTTAAATCCTAAAAAAATGATGCTGTGAAAGTGCTGTGCTCAATATGTCAGCAAATTTGGAAAGCTCAGCAATGGCCATAGCACTGGAAAACGTCAGTTTTCATTCCATTCCCAGAAAAAGGCATTGTCAAAGAATGTTCTAACTACTGCACAATTGTACTCATTTCACATGCTAGCAAGGTAGTGCTCAAAATCCTTCAAGTTAGGCTTCAACAGCATGTGAACCAAGAACTTTCAGATGTAGAAGCTGGTTTTATAAAAGGCAGAGGAACCAGAGATCAAGGGAATTAAAAAAAAAAAATCTAGTTCTGCTTCATTTACTATGCTAAAGCCTTTGACTATGTGAATCACAACAAACTGGAAAATTCTTTAAGCAATGGGAATACCAGATCACCTTACCTGTCTCCAGAGAAACAGATCAAGAGCAGATCAAGAAGCAACATTTAGAACCAGACATGGAACAACAGACTGGTTCAAAACTGGGAAAGGAGTACATCAAAACTGTATATTGTCACTCTGCTTATTTAACTATCTCTAAGAGATAGTGAAAGACAAGGAAGCCTGGTGTGCTGTAGCCCATGGGGTCTCAAAGAGTCAGACAGGACTCAACAACTGAATAACAGCAAGCAACCATGAATAAGTTAACTTTTCCTCTTCAAAAATAACTTATTTTGATACAGAAAAAATAATGTTAAGTGATGATTTAAGATTTACCATATTTCAAGTCCCAAATGAATCTCCATATAAAAATCTTTACATGTTTAGCAATGGTGGTTATATTTTAGAAAGTTAACATATTTTTAGAAGGGGCTGTATTTTAAAACAGGATATGAATTATTCCCGAATTCAAATTGCTTCTTTAAAAGTTACTATAATTAAATTTATTGCAAAGATGTTTTTATACTGAGAAGAGACTGTTGCAAGGCAAAATGGAACCAGAGTTTATTTGTATTCAATTACAGGGCTTTAGTGAGAATATATAGACTTGGGATTGGGCCAGGGAAAAGTGCATAAAAGTTCAAGATAATAACTATCATGGACAAAAACAATTTAATATTTGCAATATATTTTGAAAATATAGTTTGGTACAATACTATCTGGTTTAAGGGATGATATTCAACTCAGGTATATAACACAACCGTTTTGTTATTTTCAAGAGGGCTTTCTATGTACTGAATTAACATTATTCCAAAAGGAAGGTGATCAAAAGGCATGGAGGAAAACAACAAAATAATTATTTTCCACCATAATATTTACATGTTTCCACTTGGGCCTGGGCAATATGTGACGATCTCAATCACGTTAACTATATGGCTACAATTATTTCCTGTATGCTCCATGCCACTGATATGTTGATATAAATGTTTATTTCTGTTTGTCCCCAATTTTAATCTAGCATAACCCAATTTGTGTTGAATGGCCTCCTAATTTGTCTCCCGGCTACTCTCCTACTTCTACAATCCATTGTTCACAGTGAACCAGAATAAGCTTTTAAAAACAACAACAAAATTGAATACATATTTGTGTATACTCCACTACAAGTCAACCTCTATTCTAAATGTTCTTCAAATATGAAACTGACTTTATTCTCACAAAAAAACCCTATGAGGTTGATGCCAATGTCATCTATATTTTATAGTGAGGAAACTGAGACAGAGAGAAGTGAAATAACTTACCCATCACACAGAGCGGGGAAATAGCAGCACTGGGATCTGCTTCCCGGCAGGCTGGCTCCAGAGGCCATGCCTTTTATACCAGCTCTATCTTTGGAAGGAATGATGCTAAAGCTGAAACTCCAGTACTTTGGCCACCTCATCCTAAGAGTTGACTCATTGGAAAAGACTCTGATGCTGGGAGGGATTGAGGGCAGGAGGAGAAGGGGACGACCGAGGATGAGATGGCTGGATGGCATCACTGACTCGATGAACGTGAGTTTGAGTGAACTCCGGGAGTTGGTGATAGACAGGGAGGCCTGGCGTGCTGCGATTCATGGGGTCGCAAAGAGTCGGACACGACTGAGCGACTGAAATGAACTGAACTGAACTGAACTGATGCTACCACATTCCTAGTGAAAGTCCTCAACTGTTTCCTGTCAGGCTCAGAACGAATTCCTTACTGTGACCCACATAGTCAGACCCCCACTGATCTTTTCAAGCTCCTTTATTCTGCATCCCCCTTGCCTACAATGTTGTAATCACACAGGTCTTCCTTTTCCTGTGACAAGCCAAGTATCCGATATCAGGGTCTTTGCATGACTGTTTCCTCTTTCATAATATCCATTCTCTTGATCATCACACGGCTGGCTTCTCCTTGGTCTTTAGACCCCACTTTCAATGTGACCTCCTAACAGAGATCTTTATGACCACAAATTGAAAGAAACCACCCCATTTTATGGTGGCTCAGACGGTGCAGTGTCTGCCTACAATGCAGGAGACCCGGGTTCAATCCCTGGGTTGGGATGATCTCCTGGAGAAGGAAATAGCAACCCACTCCAGTATTCTTGCCTGGAAAATCCCATGGACGGAGGAGCCTGATAGGCTACAGTCCATGGGATCGCAAAGAGTCAGACACAACTGAGCGACTTCACTTTCACTTTCACCCCATTTTATAAAATTTTCCTCACTGTAAAATGTAGATGTCAGTAGCATCAACCTCATCAGATTGTTGTGAGAATCAAACGAGTCAGTCTTTGTAGAGCATTAAGAACAGAGGTTGGCTTGTATGGGGTTACATACAATATGTATTCAATTCTTATTGTTCAGTCAGTAAGTTGTGACTGGGTCTGTATGGAGTGCAGCACGCCAGGCTTCTCTATCCTCCACTATTACTGGAGTTTGCCCAAATTCATGTCCATTGAGTCAGTGATGCTATCTAATCATCGTATCCTCTGTCACCCCATTCTCTTCCTGCCTCCATTCAGTCTTTCTCAGCATCAGAGTCTTTTCCAATGAGTTGTCTCTTCGCATCAGGTAGCCAAAGTATTGGAGTTTCAGCTTCAGCATCAGTCCTTCCAATGAACATTCAGGGTTGATTTTCTTTAGGATTGATTGGTTTTATCTGCTTGCAATCCAAAGACTCTCAAGAGTTTTCTCCAGCACCACAATTCAAAAGCATCAATTCTTCAGTGCTCAACCTTCTTTATGGTCCAACTGTCATATCCTTACATGACTACTGGAAAAATAATAGCTCTGACTACACACAGTTTTGTCAGCAAAGTGATGTCTCTGCTTTTTAATAAGCTGTCTAGGTTGTCTAGGATGTATTCAATTAGGGAAATATAAAGTCTGGTTTTTGCTTTTAAGCCTATTTTATGTTTCTCTGTTTTAAGTACAACACTGATATTTTTCTTACTTAGAAAAATAGTCATTTGCTATTATTTTATTTCTTCTTGTAAGAATGAGAACTTCATGAGAATGGTGCTTTTCATTCTCATTCACTGCAATCATTCTCAAAACACTGCTTTTCAGCCTTTTGACATTATAGGACAGATAGAAATGACAAAATTTGCTTGCTATATTTGAGTAAATTAGAGGTGATTTGGTATATCTCCATGATGCCAAATGAAAAAATATTATATTTTTATATAATTATGATAAGACCCACAGAATACAAGTCCTAGGAATCACATTAAATATTAAACATGTATAAAGTTTTCAAATAAAACCTTTATAAAAATTTTATATGGAATATGAGCTGGCTTTCATGAATATACTATCATATACTAGGCTTTGTAACAGCAAAACTGATGACTTTTAGAGACAGTATCTTCAAATTCTTGACAGTATCAATGAAAACATTTTTTCACAAAAATAGGTGATAAAAATTTGCAACAGAAGAAATATATTTATAACAACTAGCATATCTTTATCATTTTCAATAATGGACGTGATGTTGGAATCTTATTGTAATGCAAATATTCAAACTTTTTCATATCCAGTGTTTCACAATAACAAAGAAGCTCTGACTTGCAGAATGTATATTCTTCATCAGAAGAGGCAGCTTTCAACTAACCAGGCTGCTATTGCAAGGACATATCTGCCACAAGTGAGCAGAAGTGTCTGCCATATGTGAGGACAATATTCAATAATGCCACTTGGTGTTCTATGCATTTGGAAGCTTCACCTGGTTTATTTCCCCTTAGGTGATGGGATGCATGCTGAGCTGCATATTTAATTGATCAGTGTCAGGAACACATTCTTCCTCAGCTCGATGGCTCTCATGTTCATGGTAAGTAAAGAAGAGCTCTTAGCTAATTCTCCACATAGTAAACATTCTCTTTGGCCAGACTCAGTCAGTTGGTGCAAATTCATGTGCACTGGAAGTTTCTTATGTAAACTGCATGAAAGGACCACAGGGTGCTCCTCTGAGGCTCTCTTGATGAGGGCACTCAGGTAGTAAGTATTGGAGCCAGTGAGCTCTGACCTCTCAGAGGGCCAAGACAAGTAATACTTTGAGGCACAGCATTGTCATCTTACTTAGACACTTGCTTCTCAAAACATGGCTTATACCAGCTTCATTGACATCACTTTGGAGTTTGTTAGAAATGCAGAATCTTAGTCCCTGCTCCATTGCATAGTCAGTTCAGTTTAGTCACTCAGTCATGTCCAACTCTTTGTGACCCCATGAACCACAGCATGCCAGGCCTCGCTGTCCATCACCAACTCCCGGAGTCTACCCAAACCCATGTCCATTGAGTTGGTGATGCCATCCAACCATCTCATCCTCTGTAGCCCCTTCTCCTCATGCCCTCAATCTTTTCCAGCATCAGGGTCTTTTCCAAAGAGTCAGCTCTGCATCAGGTGGCCAAAGTATTGGAGTTTCAGCTTCAACATCAGTTCTTCCAATGAACATCCAGGACTGATCTCCTTTAGGATGGACTGGTTGGATCACCTTGCAGTCCAAGGGACTCTCAAGAGTCTTCTCCAACACCATAGTTCAAAAGCATCAATTCTTCAGCACTCAGCTTTCTTTATAGTCTAACTCTCACATCCATACATTACTACTGGAAAAACCATAGCTTTGACTAGACGGACCTTTGTTGACAAAGTAATGTCTCTGCTTTTTAATATGCTGTCTAGGTTGGTCATAGCTTTCCTTCCAAGGAGTAAATGTCACCACCTCTTAATCCACCCTCCCACCTCCCTCTCCATCCCACGCCTCCAGTTTTGGAGTCCCTACATCATACAGCAAATTCCCACTATCTACTTTACATATGGTAATGTGTATGTTTCAATACAACTCTCTTAATTCATTCCACCCTCTCACTCCCACACTGTGACCGTAAATCCATTCTTTATGTCTGCATCTCCTCTGCTGCCCTGCAAATAGGATTTATCATTACCATCTTCTAGATTCCATGTGTGCTAAGTCACTTTAGTCATGTCTGACTCTTTGAGACCCTATGGAGTATAGCCCACAAGACTCTTCTGTCCATGGGATTCTCCAGGCAAGAATACTGGAGTGGGATCCTATTTTCTTCTCCATCTAGATTCCACATATATGCATTAATGTAAGGTATTTGTCTTTCTCTTTCTGACTTACTTCACTCTGTAAAATAGGCTCTAGTTTCATCCACATCATTAGAACTGACTCAAATATGATCCTTTTTATAGTTGGGTAATATTCAATTTCCATTTATTAAATTTATTAAATTCCTTTTATAGCTGGGTAATATTCAATTTCCGTTGAAAAGCAGAGACATTACTTTGCCAACAAAGGTCCATCTAGTCAGGCTATGGTTTTTCCAGTGGTCATGTATGGATCTTAGAGTTGGACTGTGAAGAAAGTTGGAGCACCAAAGAATTGATGCTTTTGAACTGTGGTGTTGGAGAAGACTCTTGAGAGTCCCTTGGACTGCAAGGAGATCCAACCAGTCCATTCTGAAGGAGATCAACCCTGGGTGTTCTTTGGAAGGAATGATACTAAAGCTGAAACTCCAGTACTTTGGTCACCTCATGCGAAGAGTTGACTCATTGGAAAAAACTCTGATGCTGGGAGGGATTGAGGGCAGGAGGAGAAGGGGATGACAGACGATGAGATGGCTGGATGGCATCACTGACTCGATGGACGTGAGTCTGAGTGACCTCCGGGAGATGGTGATGGACAGGGAGGCCTGGCATGCTGCGATTCATGGGGTCGCAAAGAGTCGGACACGACTGAGTGACTGAACTGAACTGAATATTCCATCATATATATATACTACCATTTTCATCCATTCATCTGTCAGTGGACATCTAGGTTGCTTTCATGTCCTAGCAACTGTAAATAGTGTGGCAGTGAGCATTGGGGTACATGTGCCTTCTTCAATTATGGTTTCCTGAGGGTATATTCCCAGTAGTGGGATTGTGGGTCATATGGTAGTTTTATTCCTAGTTTTTTTTAAGGAATCTTCATACTGTTCTCCATAGTACTTATATCAACTTGCATTCCCACCAACAGTACAAGAGGGTTCCTTTTTCTCCACACCCTCTCCAGCACTTAGTTGTTTATAGACTTCGTGATAATGGTCCTTCTGACCAGTGTGAGATGGTACCTCTTCGTAGTTTTGATTTGCGTTTCTCTACTGATGAGCGTTGTTAAGCATCTTTTTATTTGTTGAGTAGCCATTTTTACATCTTCTTTGGACAAATGTCTGTTTAGTTCTGCCTTCTTTTTGATTGGGCTGTTTGTTTTTCTGACATTGAGCTGCATGATGCTTGTATATTTTGGAGCTTAATCTTTTATCAATTGTTTCATTTGCTAATTTTCTTCCATTCTGAGGGTTGTCTTTTCACCTGGCTTATAGTTTTTATCATTGTGAAAAGTCTTTTAAGTTGAATTAGGACCGATTTGTTTATTTTTGGTTTTATTTCCATTAATCTAGGAGGCTGGGTCATAGAGAATCTTGCTGTGATTTATGTCAAAGAGTGTTTTGCCTATGTTTTCCTCCAAGAGTTTTATAGTTTCTGGTCTTAAATTTAGGTCTTTAATCCATTTTGAGTTTATTTTTGTGTATGGTGCTAGGAAATATTCTAATTTCATTCCTTTACATGTAGCTACCCAATTTTCCCACACTACGTATTGAAGAGATGGTCATTACTTTTTCTCCAGTTATCTTTCTGAAAGCACTTATTTTCATAAAAGACATCAGCCTGTCTCCTTCATTTTTTTGGTTGTGTTTCTGTGTGTTATATATATATGTGTGTGTGTTAAATGAATCAGTTCAGTTCAGTCACTCAGTCGTGTCCAACTCTTTGCAACCCCATGAATCGCAGCACACCAGGCCTCCCTGTTCATCACCATCTCCCGGAGTTCACTCAGATTCACGTCCATCCACTCAGTGATGCCATCCAGCCATCTCATCCTCTGTCATCCCCTTCTCCTCCTGCCCCCAATCTCTCCCAGCATCAGAGTCTTTTCCAATGAGTCAACTCTTTGCATGAGGTGGCCAAAGTACTGGAATTTCAGCTTTAACATCATTCCTTCCAAAGAAATCCCAGGGCTGATCTCCTTCAGAATGGACTGGTTGGATCTCCTTGCAATCCAAGGGACTCTCAAGAGTCTTCTCCAACACCACAGTTCAAAAGCATCAATTCTTTGGCTCTCAGCTTTCTTCACAGTCCAACTCTAACATCCATACATGACTATTGGAAAAACCATAGCCTTGACTAGATGGAATAAATACATATAAATATAATGTATTGGGTTGGCCAAGAAGTTCACTGTGGTTTTTCATAAGGTGTTACAGAATTTTTTTGCCAACCCAATATAAGCACATTTCAGACTGTCTCAAAGTATGATCAATCAGTTTTTTCAAATCATGATTTAACTTGTTCAGTCACACAACTTCTCTCTAAAACATCCAGCTTTCCAGTTTTTCCTTTCTTACCTCCTCCCTATTTCCTAACTGTCCTTTGAAATGAATATTCCAGGAATTGAGACACCAAGTATTTGAAACTCCAGGCTGTTCCAAACTCTTTCCGTATTTCTAAGGTCAGTCAGAGTTAAGGGACATTATTAAGCTTTATCTTGCATGTCAGCACAAAAATCATCTTTGTTTTTTCTGTTTTTACTTTCTCATTGATATCCCTGATTATGCTTGCTATTTATAACTGGGACTTTTCCAAAATGAATTATAAGTTGTAATTTACAGTTAATTTTTCAAATTCTTCACTCTAAATATTTATTGAGTGTTCACTATAGGTATGACACTTATCTAGGTTGTTTAATTAGATAGACTATCATAGGTTATGCTGCAGAAACCAAGAATGCCCAAATCTTAAAAGCATATGAAAGGAACTATTTATTTCTCACTCAAGAGTACATATCCATCACAGTTCAAAAGTAAGCTCTAACACGGTAGTCATTCAAGGATCCAAGCTAATGAAGATTCTGTCTTCATATCTGTTTCCTTGGTATCATGGCAGGGAATGAGAATGAGGTAAACCACACAATGGCTCTTAAAGTGTATGCCTAAAGTGATATATATCACTTATCTCACATTTCATTGCCCAAAGCAAGTCATAACGCTATACTTAACTTTAAAGGGATTGAAAAACTACAGTCTGACCATGTGTGCCAAAGGAGAAGAACCATGGGTGAATAGTCCTAACACCACACACCTATCTTAGGAAAAACCAATGATACATAAGCACCAGCCTGTTTTCAAAGACCCAAGAAACTAGTTGTATTGACAGAAAAAGATACATATAGATTATGTAAGCAAAATTAAGTATCAGGTTATCTCACTATAAGACATAATGCAGTGCTGAAAAAGACAAAAAAATGTTGAAGAATTTCAAAGCTAGAAGAAATAAATGTGGATGAGTGAGTCAGGAAGTATATAGACAATGTAAGACCATGGACAAACTGCTGGATTCTGAGTGTGAATAGAAACAGCAAGGACATTCATAGCTGTAACCATATTGAATTAAGTGAGGATGGGGGAGCAGTCTACTGGAAAGTGGATATGAATTAACTTTAAAATGCATTTAAAATATATTTCAATATAAGCAGAAAGTTTCTTATATCTGATATAAGGTAATCTGGACAGCCCAAGTAGAAAAAAAGAGTTATTAAGAGCTTTGAATGCCAAAAGATTTGATGTTTGCACATCACTTTTTATGGTCTTCTTTGGAGTTGCTCACCTTTGTTCCTCTTTAGCATGTGAAGAAGGCCCACCACACTACAATGTACTGATGATGGACCACCACATTACAGACTGATTGAGAAAACAAAGAGCAGGGAAACATGTGGAACATTATTAGAGAAGAGGGTTACATCGACACTTGTGTCACTCTTCATGGAATGTAGGTACATTAAGAGAGAAATAGCCATGAAACCAATCCTGCCCTGAGTACTTTCAGGTCGTCAGAAACAATGCAAAGGCCAAAACCGCAAAAGCTCTAGTTTCAAAGCAACATAGCTGGTAATGTTTCATCAGAGCTGCAAGAAACAGGCTTCTTGCATCAAATAAAGGGCAAGAACAGGATGGAAGTGGGAAAAGCAGAGGTCTGGGCTCCAAGAGTCCTATAGTCCTATAGCCCTCTCACTAGCAGTAGAATTTTGAATCTTTCATGTTTCTGGATATGTTTCCCCATTTGTGAAAATAATGGTATTAAATTTATAATCCTCAAGGCTACAAGTTTAAATATTTTCCTTCTTGGTTCATCAATAAGTAAATATTAAGGACAAAACATAGGCATTGAATCAACAGAGATACTGATTGACATCTTTTTGACTGGGAAACATTTAGCAGATGAGAAAATATGTAAAATGATAACAATTTATGAAGCATAGTTAACAATGTCAAACTCTTACCAGTCAATTTTCAAAGCAGTATTAATGATAGTTTAGTGGCAGTGATAGTTTAGTGGCAGTGATAGTTTAGTGGGTAGAACCTTATTGTGGGATTTAGAATAGTCTGTTTCCATTAGCACCACAATCTTGCTTTATGACTTATGCAAGTTGCCACAGGCAAACCATGGATCCCATATTAAACTGTATAGGAGTTAGCTTTTAATCAGCTGTCCAATAGAAAGATAACTTAAGTGCACATTTAAAGGAAAATTTGAGTTTTCTCTTTTGCTATGTTATCTTTGCCAACTTCACTTTAGCGTCACATATATCCTATGACTTTATCTTAAGCTCCTTGTTAGATTTTTTTATAACTCTTACACTTTCAGGGTTTCCCCAGTGGCTCAGTGGTAAAGAATCCGTCTGCAATGCTGGAGAAAAGGGTTTAATTCCTGGGTTGGGAAGAAATCTTGGGCATGGAATGGGCATGGCAACCCATTCCAGTTGCCTGGAGAATCGATGGACGGAGGAGCCTGGTGGACTACAGTCCTTAGGGTCATGAAGAGCTGGACATGAATGAACCTACTGAGCATGCTCACACTTCTGATAAATTCTGACTAGAGCAGAGTGTTTTGTAAATTTTGGTGGAGAACAGAATACTAATGTCCGTTTTGGAGATAAAAGCAGATTTAACAAGATAAATAATATGGGAGGCTTCCTCTGTCATTTAAAAATAAATTCAGTGATCTTTCATTGGCCCCACTGCTTTGATAAATAAAGAGGAAGAATTTTATCGTGATGGATTAAAATCTGCCCAGAATAGACCAAAAAAATTCCCTAGCAAGATGTACTGATTATAGATCATCTGTCAGTTGTTGCTGATTCAAACGTTGACTCTTTATTATCTCAGGGAAAACTGAAGTTTCCTTTGTGAAGATCCTTATGGTATGTTATTCTTTATACCTGGAGTTCTAGGTAAGCCCAGATAGAAATGTTTTGCTAAGGAGTTTAATGTTATGCAAATCATTTGGTCAGTGTATTTTTGGCAATAGAAATTCTGATCTTCAAAGTAAGGAAAGATGTTCTTCCACTTGACTTTTCATAATTAGCCAGAGATGATTTTTAAAGTAATTTAGTTATGTCATTTACTTAGCTTTGCTATCATCATGCTCTGAATATGTTTCATCTTCCTGGGACTTTTATAAACAGATACAAAATTGGATCAGTTTACAGAACTGAATTAGTTTGATTCATCTTAATTAGGACTCTACATGGCGACCCACTCCAGTATTCTTGCCTGGAGAATCCCAGGGACGGGAGAGCCTGGTGGGCTTCTGTCTATGGGGTCGCACAGAGTCGGACACGACTGAAGTGACTTAGCAGCAGTAGCAGCAGCAAGGAACCAGAAGACATGACAAAGCTCAATATTCTTGGAGCCATCGTTGGAAGCCATGATGCATAAATCGGATAGATTTTGAATCATGTTCTGTATGGCACTCTGAGAGAGACCTTATTTCTTTCTAGTCTGCTTGTCAACTTCCCTACTCCATGCCCCAGTCACCAAGGACTTCCCAAAAGAAAAGTCCTTTCCATTCTCTTTACCCACTCAGTCCCTATACAGTTCTCTCCTTCATTATTGCAGGAACATCCTAACTATTCTTTCTCCCCCAGTTTGCCTCTCTCCCCACTCATGCACCTTCCACCACCATCCCTCCCAGCTGCTTGAGGTTATTCTCACTTCCTCTAAAATGTCTTTGTCAATTCCCCTGGTCTGAATTATGTGTGAACTCCTGGGTATAACCCCTGGTCACCCTGTGCTATCTGCACTTCTAGCTCTTTTCACATGGTACAGTAACCGTGAATGTCTCTGCTCTCCATCAGACTAGAAGCTCTTAGGTCTCAAGAATGTTATCTTCCTTGAAGGCCTAGCACAATATTGGTACAAAATAGTCCCTAAATAGATATGTTGGGTGCCTATGTGACTAAACTAGTTACTAATAAGCTAATCATCAAATAAGTAAGAGAAATAGAAATACAAGAAATTAGTTATTGTAGATCCAAATCAATGAACTTTGATTTTTGTCTACTGTTTACCAAGGTTCCCAATAATTTAAGATGCAACTCAAAGTCATGGATGAATAACAGTAGATATACTATTATGAAGCATGCTAAGCAATTAATCTCATTTTATTTTGTATAATAGTTGTCAACAGTACATTAATCAATACAACAACTTTGCAATAGGCATTGCTTGGAATTTGTTTCAACTGTGCAGAAGTTGGGAAATGGGAGCCATAAAGCTCCTGTACTCTATTATCAAACTATAAATCACTTCTGAGAATAGAAAAAAAAAGTCATATAAATTTCTTTCTTTTCTGCACCAAAATAGCAAGCTTCTCACTGTTTGTTCTTTTACTTAACCATGAAATTTTGATTGATCTGATAATGCTGAAATAGATTACCCAGGAATTTGATACAACTTTCCCGTGATATCAGGCGAAATTTTTCTTCAGTTTTTCTCTTAGAAACAAAAGAAAAAAATTTTTTTCTTAAGTTGCAAATGCCTGATTCCAACTTAACCATTAGCAGATCTGTTTAATACACATGTATATTTACAGGGCATAAAATAACAGTCATGTTTGTTACCCTCAAGTTTGGTACCTTAAGGGTACCATAATAATTATGTGTATGACCCTGCATGTGAAAAAGGATGACATCGTTTACTGATATCATCATTCCAATATGCAAAACACCTTTATGTTTTCCTTATTTATGCTCAAATAGTACTCAGAATATATCTTAGCCCATTCAGGCTGCCATAACAGATCACCACAGACTGGGAGACTTATAAATAACATAAATTTATTTCTTGCAGTTGTGGAGTCTGGGAAGTCCAAAATCAAGATGACGGTAGATACCACATTTGGTGAGAAACCACTTTCTGGGTTCATAGGTGGCTATCTTCTATCTGAGTCTTCACATGGAAGAAGGGACAAAATTGCTTTCTGAGGTCTGTTTCACAAGGGCACTAATCCCATTCTTAAGTGCTCTGCCCTTATGATCAAATTACCTCCCCTATGCCCTACCTCCCTAAAACATCACATTGCGGGTTAAGATTTCAACATACAAATTTTAGATTGATGTGTTCAATCCATAATAGACTACTTCAAGAAAAAGGGTTTAAACATAATATGATTTATGTACAAGATAATTCCTTTCTCATCTATTTGGAGGGGTTTTGTTTGGTGGGTTTTTGTTTTGTTTTATTTTCTAATGTTAGATATTGGTGTAACGTAATGTTCAGCTCCATTTAAGACATTCTCATCATCCCCCTTAGATTTTGTATACTGAAGATGGATTAGCTTAATGACCAAATCAGGTTCCCCTTATTCATACCTAGGATACGTGCATCTACACTGAGTAACTCAATTGTATTCCTTAAAAGACACATCAAAATTACAGTGAAAAAATCAGAATCTATCAAAAGATGCACACACCCCTACTATATTAAATGAATATTTGAGTGCTAGTGTATCTTTCTTGAAACTATTATTCCTAAACACAATAGCTGATTCAAATGATACCTCCTATGAATAACAAACAAAGAAGGATTTTTGTAAAAGAACATTATGATCAGTTCATTTTGAACAAATGAGTAGCAGTCAGGCTTCCCATGTGTTTGTATGAGTTCAAGTTCTCTTTCGTATTAAGGACAACCACCTGGGTCCTTAGTGAAAAGTACTATAAATGTGCAAATTCAGACAGTCAGTTACTCTGTGATGCCAAGGGAAACAAGATATCAATTCTCCAGTGTGATATTCCTACTCTGCTATTTGAGCATTAGGCTTGGATTGGATCACTTCCATGTGGCAGTTCAGAAAATATACCAGTAAAATGGTTTTTAAACAAATTGAGTTATATTAAGTGATGGATTCAGTTCAGTCCTTTGCGACCCCATGGACTGCAGCATGCCAGCATTCCCTGTCCATCACTAACTCCCAGAGCTTGCTCAAATTCATGTCCATTGAATTGGTGAAGCCATCCATCCATCTCATTCTTGGTCATACCCTTCTCCTCCCACCTTCAATCTTTCCCAGCATCAGAGTCTTTTCCAAGGAGTCAGTTCTTCACATCAGGTGGCCAAAATATTGGAGTTTCAGCTTCAGCATCAGTCCTTCCAATGAATATTTAGGACTGATTTCTTTTAGGATGGACTGGGTGGATCTCCTTGAAGTCCAGGGGACTCTCAAGGGTCTTTGCCAAAACCACAGTTCAAAAACATCAATTCTTCCAGTACTCAGCTTTCTTTATAGTCCAACTCTCACATCCATACATGACTATGGGAAAAACCATAGCTTTGACCAGATGGGCCTTTGTTGGCAAAGTAATGTCTCTGCTTTTTAATATACTGTCTAAGTTGGTCATAACTTTTCTTCCAAGGAGCAAGTGTCTTTTAATTTCACGGTTGCAGTCACCATCTGCAGTGATTTTGGAGCCCAAAATATAAAGTCTCTGACTGTTTCCATTGTTTCCCCATCTATTTACCATGAAGTGATGGGACCAAATGTCATGATCTTAGTTTTCTGAGTGCTGAGTTTTAAGCCAACTTTTGCACTCTCCTCTTTCACTTTCATCAAGAGGCTCTTTAGTTTTTCTCCACTTTCTGCTACTAGGGTGGTGTCATCTGCGTGTCTGAGGTAACTGATATTCCTCCTGGCAATCTATCCCAGCTTGAGCTTCATCCAGCCTGGTATTTCTTATGATGTACTCTGCATATAAGTTAAATAAGCAGGGTGACAATATACAACCTTGATGTACTCCTTTCCCAATTTAGAATCAGTCTGTTTTTCCATGTCCAGTTCTAACTGTTGCTTCTTGATCTGCATACAGATTTCTTAGGAGGCAGGTAAGGTGGTCTGGTATTCCCATCTCTTGAATAATTTTCCACAGTTTGTTGTGATCCACACAGTCAAAGGCTTTGGCATAGTCAATAAAGCAGAAGTAGATATTTTACTGGAATTCTCTTGCTTTTTTCATGATCCAACGGATGTTGGTAATTTGATCTCTGGCTCCTCTGCCTTTTCTAAATCCAGAGTGAACATCTGGAAGTTCATGGTTCACATACTGGTGAAGCCTGGCTTGGAGGATTTTGAGCATTACTTTGCTAGCCTGTGAGATGAGTGCAATTGTGCAGTAGTCTGAACATTCTTTGGCATTGCCTTTCTTTGGAACTGGAATGAAAACTGACCTTTTCCAGTCCTGGGACCACTGCTGAGTTTTCCAAATTTGCTGGCATATTGAGTGTAGCACTTTCACAGCATCGTCTTTAGGATTTGAAATAGCTGAACCGGAATTCCAATACCTCCGCTAGCTTTGTTCGTGGTAATGCTTCTTAAGGCCCACTTGACTTCACATTCCAGGATATCTGGCTCTAGGTGAGTGATCACATCATCGTGGTTATCTGAGTCATGAAGGTCTTTTTTGTATAGTTCTTCTGTGTATTCTTGCCACCTCTTCTAAATATCTTCTGCTTCTGTTAGGTCCATACCAGCTCTGTCCTTTATTGAGCCCATCTTTGCATGAAATGTTCCCTTGGTTTTCTTGACGAGATCTCTAGTCTTTCCCATTCTGTTGTTTTCCTCTATTTCTTTGCATTGATCACTGAGAAAGCCTTTCTTATCTCTCCTTGCTATTCTTTGGAACTGCATTCAAAAGGGTATATCTTTCCTTTTCTCCTTTGAAACCAAGAACATATTGATTCTGTTTCCACATGTAATCACTCACTGCAACAGCTGCTTCATTACCACATATCTCTCACCAATGAGGACCTTAAGCCAACGGAGAATGAGTCTGCCAGTAATTTCCAGTTTCCACCACTTACACATATACTTCACTGTACAGAGCAGAGTGTCATCTGAAAGCTGTGTTCTGGGAAATGTTAACAGATGTAACTTAACCAAAAAAGAAAAACTGCATGTTTGTTGGATTAAATAAAGGTAAATGTGAAGAAGCTCTTTAATATTTTTCAATATTAGAATGAACATATATAGAATATGTATTGTGACTCACACTTACTTGATCACAGATCATTGTCTTTGAGGAAAACTTAAATACATTTTCATTAACACTGGAATGGGAATTGAATTAGAAAACACAGAAACACATGGAGCCATGAATTAAGAATAAGGATCCATGTTTTTATTCCTGCCTCTGAAACCAATTTATCAAGTTGTCATAAGCTTGGTCCTGATTTCTCTTCATATTAACTTGAGAGCTTAAAATTTTCTCACTTTTTTTTCCAGAAAGAGAAAAAGCTGAGTAAAGCAATCTAGGGTATAATAATTAAGATGGGCAATATAATCATAGTTGTTTTTTTTTTTTTTAAGACAATTCTCTTTAGGAGAGTATCATGTTAAATCTATATGTCTTTTCCAATTTTAGATTGCTGGTAATACACAGAAGACCTTTTGCTGGTGTGTTCCTCAGCTTCCCTCATAATTTGAAGTGGGTTATGAAAAATCACTTCGTTTGGGAAAGATGGCACACGCACAATTGTTAGTACCATTACCCTCCTCAGTATTAGTCTGTTTTTCTGCTAAGAATAGTTCGTTGACCTGTTACAGTGAAGACAGTAAGTTGACTCAACAAATTAAAGCTAATGCTTCCCAACTCCCTCTTTTATTTTGAAATACTGCTGCTATCAATAGACACGTCTCTTTGAATTAAAACTAATGTGGGGCTAAGAAGTGAAAAGAACATTTATCTAAGTCTTTGAAAACTGCTACGTTAATCTACATCACACTTTGAAACTTGGTACATTGTACTGTTATTGACCAATAGATTGATCTGTAGGATGTGGCTGAAACTTAAACACAATGACTGCACCTGCTTAAGCTCCCAGGAATGGTTATATTTTCAACAGGCAAGGAGTTAAATTTGTTTTATTTAAAATTAGTTTGGTAACTCCAGAGCCCTGCTCCTCAAATATCTATAAAAGTAAACTACTGAATATATTATAAATTATAAGAGAGATGACTGTTAGTCAGCAGTGTATTTTGACAAAATACATCCCAAATTTGTAGGAAGTTGTTTCTATTTGTATTCGCCTTTCACAGCATATTACAACTGAGAATTAACAAGGTCACCTACATTTGAAAGAACAGTAAGATTTTCCTGTTGGTGGATAAGATATACTTGGGACATACTTCATATTTTATCATGTAATAGTATACAAATTGAACACACAAACTATAACCAGTAAATATAACTTGAATAAAAAGCAAATGATGTAGAACTGATTAAAATGCTGGCAGGTTTTATTAATACAATAAGTTTTAGGTAAAGTTATAACCAAAGAGATTATTAATTGCACTATATTTACTTCTCTGACCATCTGACAGAGATGATACAATTTAGAAGGGCTTCAGAGACAGTTATGATTCATTGGTTGCCAAATTTTCTAGTTACTGTTCCATGTATGTAAACAATGTAAGCAGTCAATCTCAGGAATGAAGTCTCCAAATCGATTTGTGGGCTCAATTTGAGAGATTTTAAATTCCTTACAAAAGGTCCTGTGGTAGAGAAATTTATGTACTCTTCAACAAATATCCATGTGCTTTCCGACACTCCTAACCTTGAATAGTTCGGGAGCATTGTGACAAGTTCTGGTTTACAGATTACAAGAAAAGTGTCATGGGTAATGTCATACTAAAACATTCAAGAGGGACTTTCGGTTCAACCTCGATGACTTAGGTTGATATGCCAAGGCATCTTTCATCTTGGATTTTGAGTTGGTGGCATGGGCAAAGAGAGTAACCAACCTGCATTATCTATGTAATATGAGCAAAAAAAAGAAAATCTTTTACTGTAATAGGCCATTGAGATTGGATGTTACATAGTTACTTCAGCCTACCTAGACCAGTGCTCCTTTGTTGTACATTCTCTAAGCATATAAAGATAAAAGGCAAGATGACCCCATTAACTTTTTTTAAAATTTCACTTGATATATTGAGCAGTTAGTAGTTGTCAGGCTATATGCTAGATGCTACTGATGTAAACATTTAATAAACAATCTGTAATGCCTAGAAGCTCATAAGCTAGTATAAATGGCAGATACTAAAACAGATCCCATATTTTAATATCAGTAGAAGTACACAATGGATGCAAGTGAAGGAAAGGTATCTAACCCAGTTTAGAGAAAATCAGTAAAGACACCAGGTAGGGGTACCACTTGATTTGAGGCTTGAAGAAAGAGAAGGTGCTGGTCAAGTTAAGCATATGTGAAATAGAATAAGAAGCCTGGTCTGAGATGAATGGATAAAGAGGATGTGGTGTATATATATAGAATAGAATGCTATTCAGCCATAAAAAAAAAGAATGAAATAATGTCATTTGCAGCAACATGGATGGACCTAGAGATTATCATACTAAGTGCAGTAAGAAAGCAAAAGACAAATACTGTATGATGTTATGTACATGTGGAATCTAAAATATGACACAAATGAGCCCATCTACCAAATAGAAACAAATTCATAAAAAGTAGACTTGTGGTTTGCCAATGGGGAGGGAAGTGTAGAAGGAAAGGGAGTTTGGGATTAGAAGATGCAAAATGTTATATATAGAATGGATAAACAATAATGTCTTACTCTGTGGTATAGCACAGGGAACTATACTCAATATGCTGTGAAAAACCATTCTGGAAAAGAATATATATTCATATGTGTACATAACTGAATCGCTTTGCTGTACAGCAAAAACTAATACAACATTACAAATCAACTATACTTCAATAAAACAAAACAAACAAACACGAAAAGAAGTGTGGTCTGTATTGGGAAACTAGGGTGAATTATGGGCAAGGGTTGGAGCACACACAGATTTGAATCCCACTGTGAGAAGATAGTTTTTATTCTGAATGCAATGAATTAAGTCACAAGCATCAAACAACTGACCTAGAAATAAAGTTCTAGTTACTCTAGACGAGGAATTTTGCAGTTTTTCCGCAAAGAATGGGTCAAAATTAACTGGGAAGCTTCTTAAAAGATGAGCATGCCAACAGATTTCCAAATCACATTCTAAATAAACTGAATCACAGCCTAACTGGTATTTGGAGCATAGAAATCCATGTTTTTAAAAAGCATACCATGTGTTATTTGTACACAGTAAAGTGTGAAAACTATTAGAACAGAAGGTAATTGAGACTAGAATCCTAGGGTCCAATCAAGTATTAAGAAAAATGAGGGCTTACATGAAAGGAAGGTCAGCAAAAATGAGAGGAAGGCATTGTGTTCTAGGGGGTTAGGAGAGAATGTTTAGATGGATAAACAGGGAATGTGAGCTGAGTTTTCTGATATGAAACCAGATTTCTGGGTGCTATGTTGTTATGTTGGAGAACAGTGAGTAGGAATGTTTTGAAGGAGGAAGTTGAGAATGATTTGACTATTTTAGGTTTGAGCAAAGGTCATTTATCAATGTTAGTCTTACTTCTGGAAAACATATCCTACAATATAATAAAAAGTCTAAAATGTACTCCTTTCACATCAAACATGGTTCACCAAAAATGATATATTTAGCTTCTGGCTCTCAGAATAATTGAATATAATGGTATAAATTGTTTTTATATTGAAGTTCCTTTTTTGTAACTTGGTGACATTCTTTTTTTTTTTTTTTTCAATCTCAAACCTTCCCAAGATTCAGGAAGAGCTCTAAGTTTCTAGCCTTATTCTTAATAGATAACAGTGTATATTATACATTCAAGTGAAAATGTGTAGGTGAATGGAACAAATAGTGCAGAAAAAGGATAGCAGGCAGGCTAGATATCCAAAGCTGACACTTCTCAGTATGCAGACAGTGAAAGGAGTCAGGAGAGGTTGAACTTGCCCCACATGTGAGTGCTCTCATTTTTGTTGCTATCAGGTCTCTCTGCACAATAAAAAGTGCCCTAAATTTATGTAACGCTAGATCTTTCTTTTTAACTGGTCAATAGTCTTATATAAATTTATCTACATTATTCTCACGCTAAAATAAAGCTACTGTTTTTATATGGGAGTAACTCATACGCAAACTAAAAACTCAATATCTCATTACATTAATGTTTCTAATTCTGCAGAAAAATGGTTAACCACAATGTAAGTGCTGCTTTTCCTAATCATGCTTCTGTCTACCACATATATATTCCTTGTAGGTATGTTTTAATTCATGTCTATGCACGATTAATATCAGTAGTCGTTTCTAATGGCTAATTAAGGCTTTATATATATAAAGTAATAAAATGAAGGGAGCTTAAGTAAGTGACTTGCAAAAATTAACCAAGCGCTTTTCATATCCTCAACCAAATTTGGAATAAATGAGATAATTCTTTAAATCATTTCTCTGCATTTTTCATAATAGCAAAGCTTAAATTGCTAATTCTGGAAGAATAGTTTAATGAAGACTTTCTGCCCTCTAACTTAAATTTTAGCCTTGGAGAGAGATCCTATGAACTCATATAACCACTATCAAGATAGCAAAATGTTTTTCATGATGTTTCTAATTTGAATCTAACAACCAATTAGACAGCCTAGAACCTCAGAGCAACACAAGAGGTGGGAAAATGTCAAATGACAATTTACAACTCATGCTTAACTGATCCATTTTTAGCTATATATATCTCGGAGAAGGCAATGGCACCCCACTCCAGTACTCTTGCCTGGAAAATCCCATGGACGGAGGAGCCTGGTAGGCTGTAGTCCATGGGGTCGCTAAGAGTCAGACACGACTGAGCGACTTCACTTTCACTTTTCACTTTCATGCACTGGAGAAGGAAATGGCAACTCACTCCAGTGTTCCTGCCTGGAGAATCCCAAGGATGGGGGAGCCTGGTGGGCTGCCATCTATGGGGTTGCACAGAGTTGGACATGACTGAAGCGACCTAGCAGCATATATATAAAGTTGAGAAAGGCATTATCATTAGATGAGTTCAAAATTAATGGTTAAAACATTCAGTTGATTAGACAAATTATATTGAATATGGTACAATAGAAAGATACAAAATCTATAAAAGAATTTTCTATGCCCAATCATACACAAAAATAAAAGCCTAACCCTGTACTACTATTTTAAAAAGCATTTAAATACAGTGGAAAATATGGTACAGAAAATAGTGGGATTCATCCCTATCTGGGTATGGCACTAAAAAGAAAATAACAGATAAATTAGACTATGTGTATGTGAATTAAATGAAACAAGAATGTCTCTAATGCAGAGAGAATAGGCTAAAAAGAAAGAGGGTTCAATGAGAAAACAAAATTATTCTTTTCCAATACAAAAAAATAACTCAGATTGAATGACTTTTCACAGGAGAAAAAAAGATACACAGTTATTTTGGCTTTTACTCAATTGGCTTTTAGCCTGCTTAGATTTCTGCCAGATTTATTCATTTAATCAATGCAATAATAAGTAATCACTAATTTTAGTAACAAACAGCATGTTTTATTAAAAAAAAAAAGCCAAATAGCTAAAAAGAGGGGAAAGTCTGTGTTGGTTTTTTTCCATTGAAAAGAAATGATTTGTACTTATTTTGATCCAAAGAGAGAGGGAGTACAATTCCTTCAGATTGCCAAGATAATTTCTCCTGAATTTAAATGAAAATCAGAATCAGAAAAGGGTGTGGAAGGAGTGTTTTGTTTTTGTGACATGCCAGGATCTTTTAAAATGCTGGAACCTTTAGATTATATGATAAAAATTTCACCTGTGGAGATCTTTCTTTGTCTGGGTTATAGTTAAGAATTTAGAAGTCCATTGGCCACAAAAGGTAAATTGCAATTCCAAAAGAGTGCTATTGCCTTGGAAAGTAAAACGGGGCTCTCTACCCCGTTCCTATCTTCAAGAAAACATATGCAACAAGATATGCATTCTGAGTACAGCAGTCATTGGGAAGGTCATGTACACTCTGCTATATGTAAAATGGGTAACCAACAAAAGCCTATGGTATACCACATGGAATTCTGCTCAATGTTATATGCCTGCCTGGATGGGAGGGGGTGTTGGGGGACAGAATGGATACATATATATGTATGGCTGAGTTCCTTCACTGTTCACCTGAAACTATCAAGACACTGTTAATTAGTTGTACCCCAATACAAAATGTTTGGGGTGTTAAAAATATAAATAAATAAAATTTAAAAAAATTAAAGTATAGGGTCTGATTTGAGAGAACATTTCCCTCCTTTAGTTTTGGTGAATGAATAAATGAAAGTTGCTCGGTCACGTCTGACTCTTGGCAACCCCATGGTGTGTCTACGTGAATCTCTAGGCAAGTATACTGGAGTGGGTCACCATTCCCTTCTCTAGGGGATCTCCCCAACAAAGAGATTGAACCTGGGTCTCCTGCACTGCAGGCAGATCTTTTACCATCTGAACTACAGGGGATTTTGATGAGTTCTGATAATTCAACCTAAATTTTCTGATGATTTTCCATATCTACTTTCTTCTGTCTTTTGATAACATTCCTTCTATCTTTTGATAAATCCAGAATATTTCAAACATACAGACAGGCAAGTCAGTTGATGCCACGTATTTCAGTTCTCTGGCTTCGGCTGCGGGCTTTTCGCGCTAATTCGGTTACATTGTATTATGTTTCTTTTCGCGCTCATTCGGTTACATCGTATTATGTTTCTTGCTTCAGAAAGAATGCATGTGACCATGACAATAAGCGAAGTAGCTTATCTAGAATATTCCCCTCCAGGTAATGCCTTCTAATACAGCAGATACTTTTGTTCCCAATCTTAAAATATTAGCACTCAATGTGACTACCAGAATTTCTTCATTCTTTCACTGCCGACATACTCTCAGGGATCCTTAGATTCCTTACCAGTTTGTCCCAAATTCCATGTCCTGTTCTCAAAATAAAAAGTTAAATATTTTCCATCCTCTTTCTCTTCCTGTCTTAGGTACTTCCTGTATTTCCCAAACAGGTACTGAGTCTTTTCATAAGACAACACTGCTCATGTTTCCCTTCAGGTGTGTGCTACTTGATTTGCCTTTTCTCCTTCTCATACTTTCCAAGTTCTGTATGTTTTTAAAGACCAAATTCAAATATAATCACCTCTCTGCAACCTTCCTTGGTCATCCCCAGCAAGAATCAACTCACACTGGGAGCACAGAACTAAGAGTCTTGAGGGTAGGAGACGGGGAGAATGGAAGACATGCAATATTTTACTTTTCATGCTATTTAGCTCATGTCCAAAAATTTTAACTGTGATATCACAGTTTACTATGCTCAGAAACTAAAGTGATAGATCTTTCTCGTTAGCTTTTTAGTTTGGGTTTGCTCAAGTTTATAGGACCAATGTAACCATTATGGAAGATTTTAATGATCTCAGTGGCTGTTCCTCATTAAAAGTATACAATGAGGTTCGTCTTATTTAACTGTACTTCTACTTCCTGACACTTCTTGCCCCTGATCCCAGTTGCGCTATTTTTTATCCATTGGTCCTCACTTCATGTCACTATTTTTACAGTTCTGACTTTTAGGGCTTGAATGTTTCCAAATACAATGTTTGGGAATTCAGAATCATCTGTGTTCAGAAATCCCTCATCTTTAAAGATTCTCATGAACTTGGATAGAATTCCAGAACATCTTTTCTAATACATATCTTTGGAGACATGTTGAAATGCATGCTATTTTTAGATGATTCTGTGAAAAGAGTAGACAAGTAGGTTCCAGCTTCAGTAACTCCCATGCTTTTTATGCTTTCCCAAAACTTGCCCACAAATAGCCCTTTGTCATGATTTCCCCTATTCTCACTTACCCTGCAGAAATAGAAAGATATGTGAACATTTTTAAAGTTGGAAAACAGTAGCAGAAATGAAAATCACAGTCAAGGATGAGTTTTATAACCTGCCCCTCCCTTTGTGTGTAAGATCCCTGCTACATACAGTAGGAGGGGTTTGATGCCTACAAACTTAAGCTGAATTAGATTTTTAAAATAATCTAAAGTAGAGAGCCCTGGCATAGATTATTCAAAAATAGGGACAATCATTCATTAATTTCATTCTTGACTGTCAATATCTCCTGAGGGAGGTAATGTACACGTCATTGATTGTTGTCTTGAAATAATGCCTTTTTATGGTCAAATTTTGAAGTCTATTTTTCAATGCCCAATTCATTATAATGATCAGATTTTAGTATCACAAAATAATATTATTAAGTCTAGAGATGTAGCTTAGGAAGAGTTTAAAAGGCTTCTAATCATTTTAATCATCATTATATTCAAAACCTCTGTTTTATGGAATTGAAAATAAGCTTTCTGTGAAAGGTATTTTTTGAATTAAAAAAAAATTCAACCTCATACTGTAAGAATTAACACCAACCTTACATCAAATATTTGGCTGCCATTTGTTTCAGGAGATACAGTCAAAGTGTATATGCCCTCTTAATTCCTAGAAATGCGCAATATATAGAGTAAAGAGATACTAAGAAGGACACATCCACAAAGCACTCTCCAGTTTCTAGGTGTTTTTTTTTTTTCACACTCAAATCCCTATTCTCACTTGCAGACAGATGCCTTCACTTCTCAGACCCAGGAAAAGTGGTGCTGCAAGAGCCTCAGCCCAGCTGGAACAGAAAATGTCAGTGACATTGTCTGAGCCTGGTTAAGGGAAATGAAAACACACCAAGTACTTCTGTTAAGAAGTTAGGCATGAGCAACTGAGGAGTGACCTAGCTGGAAAAGGATGCAAGCTGATCTCTAAACCTCACCTCAGACACACTCACAATCTCCTGTAAGGCCCAGGAGAGCTCACAGATATGCTACAAAATAATCACAGAGACTTAGCCAACTACTGCCCCTGTGCCCTAGGCATATAGTGGATACAACTAACCGCAGGGGCTTCTCCAACTGGGTGCTTGTGCCCTTGATGCACAGCTGTGTCCTCAAGTGACCTTAGGCAGCCAGGAGCCCATTAAGGGTTCATAAATATTCTATACATACATACATCTGATTATAACAGACCACATTATGGGAAAGACAAGCACATTGGAGCCTGTTGTTATGTAACTTGCAACTGTCAATCAAATCTGTCAGTTCACACCCACCTATATGAATATGTAAAAGCCCTGTGTTTAAAACCCCTTTACCTCCTACCTCATCATCCCTGTGCCAGTGCCTCTCTTGGCTGTGTCCACTTCTCCCTTGAGGTGTTCATCCTGTTTTTTCTGTTACTTTTCAATAAACTTGTTTGTACCACAGGTAAGACCTCAGATTCTTCTTTGTGTCCATACCAAGAGCCAAGGTCCACAAGGGACGATCTTCTTCAGCCCTCTCCTTACCCAGTAATAGTTTCAAAACATGAATTTAACACAAGGAATTGGTTACATAGGTTTTGGAAGAGTAAGGAACAAAAAGAAGCAGATGGGATCAATTCATAAACTTTCCTTTGGATGTCATTAGAGATTTCATGGGTTTGATCTTCATGATTCAAAGTGTTTGCTAACTTTCCCACCAAATAATCATCAACAGTAACTCTTGGAGATGCCTTTCTAACAAATGCTGTTCATAAATTCCAACAGAAGCTGCACTTAAAATCTTTGGTGTGGTTGGTTTCATGTTTTCCATCTCTCTGACAGCTTGATAAAACTTCTAGGTGCTACTGGTCTATAACCTGGTATCCTTTCACTGTCATTCAGAAGAAGAGATGTACCTGACCTCCAGTTTGCTGCATGTAATCTTTAAAAAATTGGAGTTCACACTGCCTATAAGAATGCTGTCCAGGGGAACTATGCAAAGTTTCCCAACATTTGCTGCCACTTTCAACATTCATTTCTTTGTCTGACTGCAACCATTGTATTCTTGAACCACATACTTCTTTACAAATAATAAACTATTTATTTGATTTTTCATGGTGTTGATATCATTACCAGCTGTATCCGAGGATCGAAGATAATGTTAATTCTGCCGCTTTACTTCTGAAAGCTTCTAGCTCTCCAATATTGTCACTCAATTTAATGATGTTCATCAAGTCCTCATAGTTTCAATCAGAATCACAGATCATCCATAAGATATATTGATTAATATAATCAGGACATTGAGTTGTTTTATTAATGGAGGAAGGATTTCCCATGTAAGGATTTTCCTGACAAAGATCACATGATCTTGTTCTGGAAATCTCCAGGAGGTAGCAATAAATACAATAAGACCTCACACAAAGCCCTTAGGAATCCTTCTTCATCTTTGAGAGAAGTGCACAGCACAGTAGGTCATGGCAAATGTCCTTTTCCAATTCAGCTTGAAAGAAGGTTATCTACAAGATCTTCTGCAGTACCTTTCACTTGATCCTCTTTTTCTGTTATCTTCTGTTGAGCCTTTCTGAGTACTTGAGATGAAAGATTTTATCCTTCCTGCAGTCAGACTGCATTTTATGTGCACATGTTAGCTGAGCTGGATATGGTAAAAGACTCTAGTTTCAGAGGGTCGGATGATGCTGATGGAGAGTCTTTTAATGGATCTCCTAAAGGAAGCATAAATGTATCTTTAGATGACCTTTCAAAAGTATCTTCTGCTGATTCAGTACAACTTCATACTTACATTTCAGACACTGGTGTTTGTAATGATCATGACAAGACACGCCCATTATATGACATCACTGTACACTGGCACAGTCTCAACAGTGAGATGATGTGGAAAACCTACTGCCGCCATAGTGACTTTCACGACTTCCACACGAGGAAGCTACAGAAGCAAAAGGAAGAAGGCATGACACCGTGATGTGAGGCTACTAAAACTGCTGGGCTAGAACCCTTTAGCCTGCACCTGTTGCTGTGCTGTTACTAGAATCATTTGTCACAGTCACTCCTGGATTGCTGAAGAGGGGTCATATCCATCAAAGTGGGGATTTATCAAAGGTATGACCTCTACCAGATTCCTGTGGTCAAGAACCACACAACTCTCAATGTATCCACCACAATACTATAATCCAATTCCCCTACCTTTTCTCACTAGTGCCTCTCATTTGAGTTTTCATAGGAGGCTGGTAAATGCTATCTGCAGATTCCTGTTCTGCAAAAATACATACCAGAGTCCAGAGGGAAACGGGACCTGAGACTATCCAGATACTTGTCCAGCACAGGAGGCAATCTGCTACTCCACCCACAATGAGTTGTTTTTCTATTAATAGTATTAGAAGTAGCTGCCTGCACATCCTCCACACTTTTTCAACTGCTGCTTTTTGTTTCCTGAAGCACATAGTGATGGGTCAAGTGAACAATCTAACCCGTTAAACTGACCTGATCTGATTGGCCCACAGGGAAGAAAAGGACATTTGGGGACTTACCACTTCAATCCTATTGTTAACTTGTGTAATGGAAAGGAAAAGCAAAGGATAATACTAGAGAGTAAGTGTGTGCTATTGGACAGTTCTTTGAAATCTATTAATAGAACACTGCATCAGGAAACTAATCATCTCAGTAGAAGACAATCCAATCCCTGTTCTGTTGATCTCTGGTTGGTGTTCCTGCAATAGCTGAACATCAGCCTAGAGGACAGAAAACCAGAAAGTACAGGAGATCAGATCATGCAGTAGGGAAATGTTTCCTTATCCTTGAGAATATTCAGCTCAGATTGCAAACCTAAATGGAGAAACTTGCTTAATTTATTTTTCGTAAACACAAAATGTGCTGTGCTGTGTAATAAGTCACTTCATTTATGTCTGACTCTTTGTGACCCCATGGACTGCAGCCCTCCAGGCTCCTCTGTCCAAGGGATTCTCCAGGCAAGAATACTGGAGTGGGTTGCTGTGACCTCCTCCAGGGATTGAACCTGCATCTCTTACACCTCCTGCATTGGCAGGTGAGTTCTTTACCATCCGTGCCCCCTGGGAAACCCTAAATACAAAATAGCTACAAAGTAATATTTACAAATTATATACAAGGTATAAAGTAAAAACACAATAGGCACCTGAATTTTGTTTCACTCTCCCTCCCTTCTTCCACTATTCTCAATTCTGCATTTATAACAATTGCCCATTGTTAGAATATTACCAAGTATCTTTGTATCCCTGAATAAGGCACTTCTTTATTTTGCATATTTTAATATTCATGTAAATGAATTCTAATCTATATAATCTTGTAAAATAAACACATTTACTTTAAAATGTGTTCTGTTATTAAATTTTAATCTTGCATATAGCCATGTTTTATTCATATTCATTGCTGAGTAATATTTCTATTTCAATTTTAAATATAATGAGTCAAAATTTCATGCTTCATTTATTCTTTCAGCTCTTTGTGGATTTTGCTGTTTGTTTCAATTTCTTTTAATATTCAGACAGTTCTGCTACAGAATCTTTGTCTTCAAATCCTAATGCAAATAAGCAGTTGTGAGTGTATCCTCAGAGATAGAATTTCTGAATAACAAGAAATACTGCATGCATTTAATTTTAAGAATTTAAAACTGTTTTCCAAAGTGGGTGAACACACTTAAAATCCTTCCAGATGCTTCTCTTTTTCATTAATGCTTAATTTTTTCCCACTTAATTTTTTTTCCAGTGTGGTTCAGTTATTTTCAGAACTATAAAACATTTATCAGAATATTGGCCAGTATAGATTTATGACCAAATGACCTATTGAAAAATTCATGCTATGACTGTCATTAGTTTGCAACTGGAATATATGGCTTTCTGAGAGTGCTTTGGCATTCTGATAGAGTCAATACATACAAAATAAAATTTAAGATATGTCTCAAAGGGAAATTTTTAAAAATTATAAATTATGAAACAAATATTTTCATTTATTAAACATCTTCAAAGGCTGGATTTTTGTGCAAGGGTATTTTTACTTATAAAAGATGGTAACATGGTGTGTTTAATTCACTTTTAAAGGTTGATCTCAGATGTTGTGTACAGTTATCTGGTCAACTAAGTAAACTGTCAGATAGGTTACATCCAAAGAATACATCACAAACTCCACAGATGCTACCATCAGCTTTTAGTTTGCTAAGAGAAGCTGTATTTGTTGCTAGTTCAATGCCTTCCAGAATTATTTAAAAATTCATCAAACACATTAAAGGGGCCCATTTTATCTGTGGACTGACAGACAGAGTTCTGAATTATATGTTAAAATACACTGAAATAAAATATTACTTTGATAAGCTAACTATGAGGTATACTTTTATACTAAGCTTCTTGAGCAATTAAAATATCAACAGTACTCATAAGTACATTAGCATTCATGCTACAGGATGAAGGATGAATAGTTATTCTTGTTCAAAAAATAATTTATAAATTTCTAAATTGACAGAGTTAGGGAATGTGTTGAAAAATACAGATAAATATGGGCTTGAACATATATGGATGTGTGCTATTATTTTCAGAAATATAGAGAAACAAATGTAGATAAATTCTGTTTACTTTGTTTATGGTCTTATTTCCTTCAAATATCACAATATAATCACAAATAGAATAAAATTTCAAGTAAATTAAGGCATTAAATGTGAATCCTTCCTAATTTTCATTTAATTCTTATTAAAAACTTTGTCAAGTTCCATTTAAGATCACAGAGCTTCTGTCACACTATGAGATAAACATTTTTTCATTAACCCTTTCAATACATTTAGAATATGAAGGAATAATCCTTTGGGGTGAGAAAGTACACTAGTAAATTTTTATGGAGGGTATAAAGGCATTTTTTTTCCTGAGTCACATCTTTACTTGGTCAAGTTCCTTCCTGATAATGCAGCCATGTGAACAGAGAAACCACGGGACGTCGCCCAGCCTCCCAAAGCACACTTTCCAGTAAACAAGGAACCAAAAGTCCTCCTCCTCCACTATCATTTCATGTCATGATGGAGACAGCATGGATGACAGGACAGTGGCCAAGCCCCTCCAAAATCCTCCTCTTCCCTAATCACAAAGCAGTGTGAGAACTTGACTCAGGGGCTGAGAACCTCATATTGCTGTGTCACTGGGTTGTAGGGAGCTGGGTGGCAAGGAAGGACTGTCTTCAAAACTCAAAACTTATTAACAGCTTAACATTTATGTAAGTTTACATAAGACTTAAGACTCAGTCATTTCACTTCCAAATTGAAGCCATGCAAGGAAGAATGGAAGTAGGAAAATACAAAAGCTTCTGAAGACAACTCATCCAGGACATTTTCTGTTAAGGGCTGCATAGAAATTAGCTTTAGGTGGACACTGTGTGAGAACAAGAAAGAAGAAATTATTAAAAGCTTTGCCCACATGACTGCTTTAGCAGAAAAGGAGAAAGTGACTGTGCAGAAGGCATTGGGGTGACTGGGAGACAATAGCTACAACAATGCCAATGAGCAGGTGAGAGGGGTTAAGATCAGTGGATTAACTGAGTTGACAATGGGTGGATTGTCCATCATGTATATGTAGAGTGCAGAAACAGTATGCATGCAAGTGGAGACTAGATTTTGTGGAAGGAAGGGGAGTAGTTTTCATCTGTATGTCACAACAGGTTTGTGACCAAATGACCTACTGAAAAATTCATGCTATGACTGTCATCAGTTTGCAACTAGAATGTATGATTTTCTAAGAGTGCTTTGGCACTCCGACAGAGTCAATGCATACAAAATAAAATTTACAATGTGTCTCAAAGAGAAGTTTTTAAAAAATTATGTTATTGAAACAAATATTTTCATTTATGAAACATCTTCTAAGACTGAATGAGAAGAAAAAATATGCTGAAGATTTAAGATAGCAAAAGGCTGAGAAGGATAAAAATAATGATGTAGGTGGGAAAAATATACTTGCAGTAGGCTTTCCAGAAATTGCTGAATGGCCACCCAATATTTAAGGTCATGTGTTTAAAGAAGGGTCACTCAGCACACTGGTGAGATTATCTCCAGAAATGGCACCTGCTTAGATGAAGAGCTCAGGAATGGAACAGATGACTGTTGGATTGAACTAAGGTCAACATTTTGTTTTGATATATATCATGGAAGCAGTAGGGCAAGGGAGTAAAGATAATTTGAGAGGAGGAGATTTGGGGCTGTCCCATGAAATCTAATTTGGATCAGCAGTGGCATGAGGAGACAAGGTTCAGCTCAGTTCAGTTCAGTTGCTCAGTTGTGTTCGACTCTTTATGACCCCATGGACTGCAGCACACCAGGCTTCCCTGTCCATCACCAATTCTCTGATCTTACTCAAACTCATGTCCATTGAGTCAGTGATGCCATCCAATCATCTCACCTTCTGTCCCCTTCTCCTGCTTTCAATCTTTCCCAGCATCAGGGTCTTTTCCAATGAGTCAGTTCTTCACATCAGGTGGCCAAAGTATTGGAGTTTCAGCTTCACTATCAGTCCTTTTAAAAATGGAAGTATCAATGGACAGGAGATGCCTGTGTGGTAGGAGAATCATTTCCAAAGCGGTTTCATAGGTGAACTCAGGGATGGAAACCACCTCTTATTTATGCCAATGAAACAGCAAATTATTGAGTGACAAAAAATGGTAAGCATATAGTGAATTGTGGACTTTTATAAAAACTCCTTGCTAAGATGCAAAGAATTCGAAGTGACTTAATAGTACAGTTGGTGAAGGAAGGTGTTTTCCGAAAGAGTGTTGCTCATATGGCTAACTAGGAAAAACTAAGACAAACCGCTCTCCATTCAGGCAAATAGAGGGATATGAAGTTGTGTATCAGTGTACATCTGCTGTGATAGCTGGAAACTTTTAGCTTTGAATCTAAGCAGTACTACATATATTTCTCTTACACTGAGTAACTCCAGAAATAAAAAGGTCAAATATTCAACATGGCTCACTTTTCATCTTGTTCTGAACTTGGCAAAACTTTGCAAAATTCAGAGCTCCTGTGGAATTCTCAAGGGCACTGGAGCCTTGGCCCAGATGCATGAGCAAAACGGGAAATGGCCCCTTTGTCCTTTGATCACATAAATCCAAACCAAATAAGGGCCAAGCTGGAACAGACTGGATGTGCAAATTTCCGAGGAGAGACCACAACATGCATAGAACCATGCCATTTCAGCATTTCCCCCATTCCTCAAAAGTAGGAAGCCTGATGAATCAGTGGTGGTTCTACTCAGATCAAGTCATGGTCTTTCCATGTAACCATGATTACGTTCTAATTAAAAAGGAAAGTTTTGGGAGCTTAGCTTTTGGAGTAAAAGACTCTAGGAATGGTGAGGTCTTTATCAAGTATTAAATCAAAAAGGCAAGATTTTTTTTTCTAATGAATTCTTTTTTAATCTTTTTATTTTATTTTTAATTAAGTTATTTATTTTAATTGGAAGCTAATTACTTTACAATACTGTCGCGGCTAATGTGGAGCTATTTATCTCAGGGTGGGGACAGTTGAAACTCACCTTTATTTATCTAGTTGTATGAAATCACATCTAAGTAATTATTCCTCCCTCTAATGGTCACTACCTCGACTTCCAACAATGTGTTTAATATGCTGTTAGCTTTCTATTCCTTGATTCTTATTTCACTATTACCACAATCTACCTCTCCTTACAGTTAAAATCTTTCAATAGCTCTCATTGTTATAGAAAATAATACAAAATCTTTTTAGCCTGGTATTAAAGGATAACCCATTGACTCAAAATCTATAACAATATTTACAATGTGTATGCAATGTTCTAAAAAATGCTATGATGGGTGAGATAGGTAAAGTCTCTGTGTTTACATTATAAGAGGAACAGGAGGAATGGAGGAGAACATATCAATAACATTAAAGTCCTATTTGTTGTTGTTGTTTAATCACTAAGTTGTGTCTGACGCTTTTGTGACCCCATGGACTATGGCCTACCAGGCTCTTCTGTCCATGGGATTTCCCAGGCAAGAATACTGAAGCAGATTGCCATTTTCTTCTCCAGGGTATCTTCCTGTCCCAGGGATCAGACACGCATCTCCTGCACTGGCAGGTGGATTCCTTACCACTTGTACCGCCAGGAAAGCCCTACGGTTCTATAGCACCATTAGAAAGGGGTAATGCATGCCATCTCATTTAATCTTTAAAACAATCTCATAATTTTAATTAGATCCCATTTGTTTATTTTTGCTTTTATTTCCAGCATTCTGGGAGGTGGATCATAGAGGATCCTGCTGTGATTTATGTCTGAGAGTGTTTTGCCTATGTTCTCCTCTAGGAGTTTTATAGTTTCTGATCTTACATTTAGATCTTTAATCCATTTTGAGTTTATTTTTGTGTGTGGTGTTAGAAAGTGATCTAGTTTCATTCTTTTACAAGTGGTTGACCAGTTTTCCCAGCACCACTTGTTAAAGAGATTGTCTTTACTCCATTGTATATTCTTGCCTCCTTTGTCAAAGATAAGGTGTCCATATGTGTGTGGATTTATCTCTGGGCTTTCTATTTTGTTCCATTGATCTATATGTCTGTCTTTGTGCCAGTACCATACTGTCTTGATGACTGTGGCTTTGTAGTAGAGCCTGAAGTCAGGCAAGTTGATTCCTCCAGTTCCGTTCTTCTTTCTCAAGATTGCTTTGGCTATTCGAGGTTTTTTGTATTTCCATACAAATCTTGAAATTATTTGTTCTAGTTCTGTGAAAAAAAGACAGCCTTCTGAATGGGAGAAAATAATAGCCAATGAAGCAACTGACAAACAACTCATCTCAAAAATATACAAGCAACTTATGCAGCTCAACTCCAGAAAAATAAACGACCCAATCAAAAAATGGGCCAAAGAACTAAATAGACATTTCTCCAAAGAAGACATACGGATGGCTAACAAACACATGAAAAGATGCTCAACATCACTCATTATTAGAGAAATGCAAATCAAAACCACAATGAGGTACCACTTCACACCAGTCAGAATGGCTGCGATCCAAAAATCTGCAAGCAATAAATGCTGGCGAGGGTGTGGAGAAAAGGGAACCCTCCTACACTGTTGGTGGGAATGCAAACTAGTACAGCCACTATGGAGAACAGTGTGGAGATTCCTTAAAAAATTGCAAATAGAACTACCTTATGACCCAGCAATCCCACTTCTGGGCATACACACCGAGGAAACCAGAATTGAAAGAGACACATGTACCCCAATGTTCATCGCAGCACTGTTTATAATAGCCAGGACATGGAAACAACCTAGATGTCCATCAGCAGATGAATGGATAAGCAAGCTGTGGTACATATACACAATGGAGTATTACTCAGCCGTTAAAAAGAATTCATTTGAATCAGTTCTGATGAGATGGATGAAACTGGAGCCGATTATACAGAGTGAAGTAAGCCAGAAAGAAAAACACCAATACAGTATACTAACACATATATATGGAATTTAGGAAGATGGCAATGACGACCCTGTATGCAAGACAGGGAAAGAGACACAGATGTGTATAATGGACTTTTGGACTCAGAGGGAGAGGGAGAGGGTGGGATGATTTGGGAGAATGACATTCTAACATGTATACTATCATGTGAACTCAATCGCCAGTCTATGTCTGACGCAGGATGCAGCATGCTTGGGGCTGGTGCATGGGGATGACCCAGAAAGATGTTATGGGGAGGGAGGTGGGAGGGGGGTTCATGTTTGGGAATGCATGTAAGAATTAAAGATTTTAAAATTTAAAAAATAAAAAACTAAAAAAAAATAAAAAATAAAAAAATAAAACAATCTCATAAAAAAAGAAGCAATCTTATCTCCATTTTACAGTTAAGAAAACTGAGGCTCAGATTAAGTAACCTTTTTCTACTCAACCAGCAAGTGATGTGGCCAGCGTGAATATATCGCAACTTGGCTTCACAGACCTTAACCACTAAGTCTTTTCCTTCCAGTACAAGTCTTTTAAGTCTATCCCTTCCTGAATACCTGATTGCATTCAGGTATGTGCAAAATTTCACCTTTACTATTTGAAACACCAAACACAAATGTGCCCAGAATAAAGAAATGTTAATGTTTTAAATGGGCCTGGCATGCTGCGATTCATGGGGTCGCAAAGAATCAGACATGACTGAGTGACAACTGAACTAAACTGAACTGAATGTTTTAAATGGCTTATTTTGGATAACTGGATATAAAGAGTCTCAGAAACATTTTTCTTGGTGATTTTCACATTCTCGTATAGATTGTGTATTCTTCATATAAATGATTTTTCTTGCTTGTTTGTTTTGTTGATTCACTGACTGTTCTAAATCCTAGGAATCCTGAGAAACCAAGTACATTTCCCATTTTAAAATAAAAACCACAATGTGTTAAACTTACTAAAATGGTAGAAATCTTATACTAAATATAACTTTTGAAACTCATAAATAATTCTGTCACTGTATTTGTTTATGACATTTATTCAAGAGTTAAATATCACATCAAAGTTGCAACTAACTTTAGATTTACAGAGATGAAAACTGTAGTCTACCGAAGAAATAACCAAATAAGAACTTGATACGGGTTGTTTAAAACTGGTTCAGTTTTGAAAACTCCCAAGTTGGAAAATGATTCATAGCTCTAAGCTTTGGAGAAAAAAAATAAATGCACATCGTCATTTTGTTATGCAGGAATGAAAACACAAGTGTAGATGTAGGGCATATTTTTAAATTTCTCCATTTTCTCTTCACAAAAACCATCTCAAAGTTCTCTAGCATTTCATTCTCAAAGCTACCTTTCCAATCTGACAGTTACAAACTATATTTGTAACTAAAATAATAATGCATAATGACAGATTAATTAAGTCAGAAAACAAAATGTAAAAGCACCTTTCAATATTTTTCTTTACCCATAAGCACACTTCAGGCCCACCCTATATCTTCACCAGTGTAACCTGCCGCAAGTATTTCTGCGTCCTTTTGTCAGAGATGTTATTAAAATAACCTGCAGATTCAAGGGGAGAAACACGCTCTTCTCTGGTTGGTAAAAAGAACTGTTTGGTTTGGTTTAATTAGGTTTTCATTAGACACATGAAACAGATTTACCTTAAGATGGTAAGTTAAAAAAAAAAAAACAGGCACATTAAGCAACTCGCCAACACACCAGTACTTAGTTTTACCTGACAGTACCCTTTGTATTAAAATTTACTGGATTAAATCAAGATGATAAGGAGAAGAAATAAAGACGGTGACGTAGGAAGATGCTGATCTCACCTCCTGCCACGAACACTTCAAAACTACATCGATATATGGACCAATTCTCACTGAAAGCAAACTGCAGTCCAGTAGAAAATCTCTTAGACAACCAAGGCTGTAACAAAGGTTCACACAAAGTCAGGTCAGAGGGGAAGGGAAGCACTTAGGTTAGGACCCATGCCCCTAGGAGGGACATAGAGCAGGAAGGAGATTACCTGGGCTGGGAGATCCTCTCTGAGGAGTGAGCAGTTCCATCCAGCCTTGGGATTGGAAACCAGAAGGATGAGTCCCCTTAGCTGGTTTGCAAACCAGTGGGATGAACTGACAGCAGGGCTATAAGAAATCTAGACTCTGCTCGTGAAGAGTACATGCATACTTGCTTACTCCAGAAACAAAGTGGAGCAAGCAAACAGAAACTGCTTAGGACTCTGGCTGATTTATCTTGGGAGCCCCAGCACATCCCCCAGACCACGCTCACTGCCCACTCTGGCCCCAGCTCCAGCACTCTCCCCATAGGGCAGCGGTGCTAATGCTGGAAGTAGCCAGGACACACACGAACAGAGAGCAGAACCAGCTTGGACTCAACCCTCAGGGCTTTTGCTCCAGCAAGCTGGTACCTGAACACATCTCCCCCTCCCCAGTAACGTGGTATTGGCCACTGAGCAGAGGAGAAGCCTTGGCTGTGGCTTTAGTCTCTCCATATCCGTTTCCATCTCCTAGTAATGCGATATCTGAAAGCACACGTGTGGGAAGACAGACTAGTGGTCACTTAAGATCCAGCTCTCCCGCCAAAGCCACTGGGCACTTACAGACTGTACAGGAACACTGCCACACAAGGACACCCCTTCAAGACTAAGACGGGTAACTGTTTCACCTAACGTCACAGAAACAGAAAGGTAAGCAAAATGAGAAGACAGAGGAATTTGTTTCAAACTAAAGAATAAATGGGGAAAAAAAAATGAAACAGAGATAAACGACTTGCCAGATAAAGAGTTCAAAACATTAATAATATCGGGTTGCCAAAAAGTTATTTGAATTTTTCTGTCCCATTTTATGGAATAACCTGAATGAACTTTTTGCTGAATTCAATAAGAATGCTAGTTGAACCAGGGGGAAAAAAATAGATGAACACAGCAAGAATTTTAACAAGGAACTAGAAAATTCAAAAAAGAACCAGTCAGAACTGAAGAATACAATAATTGAAGTGAAAGACATGCTAGAAGGTATTAAGAGCAGATAAGGTGATACAGAAGGAAGCATAAGTGACCTGAAAGGCAGAATAATGGAAATCATCCAATCAGAACAGCCCAAAGAAATACAAATTTTAAAATGAGAACAGTTCAAGGGACCTTGAGACATCAAGTGAACCAACATGAAAGTTATAGGGCTCCCAGAAGCAAAAGAGAGAGAGAAAAGAGTCAACAAAATATTTGCTGAAATTACAGCTGAAAATGTCCCAAACCTGAAGAAGGAAACATATATGCAAGTACAGGAATCACAGACTCCCAAACAAAGAGACCCACACCAAGATGCATCATAATTAAAATGGCCAAAGTTAAAGAGAGAATTCTAAAGGCAGCAAAAGAAAAACAAACAATCATATCAAGGAAACTCTCATTAGGCCATTAGCCAATTTTTATGGAGAAACTTGGCCAACCAGAAGGGAGTGGCATTTTAATACATGAGCTGAACGGAATAAATCTGTAACATCGGATACCCAGCAAGATTTCATTTAAAATTGAGAGAGAGATAAATAACTTCTCAGAAAAGCAAAACCTAAGAGTTCACCAAGACTAAACCAACCAGTCCATTCTAAAGGAGATCAGCCCTGAGATTTCTTTGGAAGGAATGATGCTAAAGCTGAAACTCCAGTACTTTGGCCACCTCGTGTGAAGAGTTGACTCATTGGAAAAGACTCTGATGCTGGGGGGGATTGTGGGCAGGAGGAGAAGGGGATGACCGAGGATGAGATGGCTGGGTGGCATCACTGACTCGATGGACATGAGTCTGAGTGAACTCCGGGAGTTGGTGATGGACAGGGAGGCCTGGTGTGCTGCGATTCATGGAGTCGCAAAGGGTCAGACAGGATGGAACGACTGAACTGAACTGAACCGAACTGAAACCTACCCTAAAAAAATGTTAAAGGATCTTTTCCAAGTGAAATAAAAAAAGGCCACAGCAAGAGGTCAGAATCTATAGGAAAGGAAAATCCCAGTAATAAATGCAAATATATAGTGAAGCTAATAACAACAATTCACATGGCAATTATAGTAATGACATGATAGGAAGAGGACCATAGTTTCTTCTACTCATTCTCTGACTCTCTCCTACTCCTTGGCTTCTTCTTCTTTATATACATATTCTACTTAGCACAGATTGCTAGGAAAACTTTCATAGACCATGTAACTCTGAGGCTTTTATTTCAAGATTCATAAACAGACATTAAGAAAGATCCAGAGTCCTCTCTGAAATTGAATGGTATTTGTTTATATATAGGTATGTTCATTTTTCTGTAAATGGAAGCCTATTCTCTATGTTCCAATAATTAAGAACAAAATTCTAAGCCAACATATGTGAGTGAAGTCGCTCAGTCATGTCTGACTGTGACCCCATGGACTATAGCCTACCAGGCTCCTCCCTCCATGGGATTCTCTAGGCAAGAGTACTGAAGTGGGTTGCCATTTCCTTCTCCAGGCAATCTTCCCGACTCAGGGATTGAACCCAGGTCTCCCGCATTTCAGGCAGATGCTTTAACCTCTGAGCCACCAGGGAAGCCAACATATATATATATATATATATATATATATATGTGTGTGTGTGTGTGTGTGTGTGTGTGTGTGTGTGTGTGTGTGTGTGTGTGTGTGTGTGTGTGTGTGTGTGTATATTCTATAAATGAGGCAAGTCCAGAGAAATGGACTTCAGGTCCAGAAAAGAGATTCAGGTCAGGTATTACAGTGTGTTGATCTGAAAGCTTTTACCTACATCCTTAAATTTAGGCTAAGTATTTTTTAAAATGTGTTTTTGCCCCAAACATCACACTTGGTTTAAGAATATCTTATGTAGAAAGAATGATGAAATTGAATTTTAATGTAGAGTGAGGAGGTACTAATGTACCTGAGAGTGGATGGGTGAAATAAGATGTTATTCAGATTTCTGAAACTGACACCTAATATTTTCTCAGAAATTGCTTTAAGATGTAATGCTTTTTTAAAGCTTTAGGAGATGATAGAAGAAAACAGAAAAATAGTCTTGAAGGATGTTAAGGGACAGGTTGCACTATTTTGTGCCCTGAGTTACCCAGCCCAGAAAGGTGTGAGCCACCTTCTATCCTGTATCCTTCCTCACATGCCAGTTGGTTCCACCACTTTAATCTCTCTCTCCTGGGTTTGTCTTCCCTTTGTCTGTCAATACCTTAAAGCATGGCATCCTTATTTTTACCTGGACCACAGAAACAACATCCTGACCAGGTCTGTGTTTTGTTTTGTTGCTTTAAATCTGCCCATGCTCCCCCATCTCTCCATTTGGTCACTCTTATATTGTCAAAGGTCTGCTTTTAAGACTGAACTCACATCCTTTTACATAGCTCTTTCTTGGACAGTCCATTCTCTTACCACATTTCCAAAACAATCCTTCCTACAGGGCCTTCAGACACCTACTGATATTAATAAACTTACCATACTTTTTCAGGTCTCTGTATCTTGTTTTATCCCATTTCTTTGCTAGAAATCATCACCCTAGTCCTCCCTCCCACAGAGACTCAGCTCAGGCATTTTCAAATTTAAGAAGTCTTTCTGGACACTTATCTGCTACTCTTGCCTCATGGTGCTGCTGATGCACACTTAGGTGCCTCTTCTCTGAAATTCAATGACCTCTCCATCAGAGCCTCACTTGTACAATGAAGACTCTGATTCTCACGCCGTGTCCCCAGTCACACTAAATTTCTTCATACAGTTATCATACTCTGCTTATTTTCATAACCCTGAAGCACACAATTAAACAAAACAGATGAACAAAATTGAAAAATGTTCAATTTAAATTTGCATCAGTTCTCTTTATCTTTGCACCAAAGCCATAAAGCTGACTATATATTTTATTCAGTTGGCCCCGATCACTATTTTTCTTGGAAGTTTAAGGGAACACAGTCTTTTAAATAATAGCCAGTGTTAATAGTTAGTATTTATAGCGTGATTCTTATGGACCCAGGAACAATACCAACTATTTTACAATCATTATGTCTTTTTAACCTTGAAACATAGCCCTACTTTATGGATGTGAAGACTGAGGCCCAGGATATTCAAATGAATTAATTTCTCAAGGTTGCTGCTACTGCTGCTGCTAAGTCGCTTCAGTTGTGTCTGACTCTGTGTGACCCCATAGACGGCAGCCCACCAGGCTCCCCTGTCCCTGGGATTCTCCAGGCAAGAACACTGGAGTGGGTTGCCACTTCCTTCTCCAATGCATGAAAGTGAAAAGTAAAAGTGAAGTCGCCCAGTCGTGTCTGACTCTTAGCGACCCCATAGATTGCAGCCCACCAGACTCCTCAAGGTCCATAGGATTTTCCAGGCAAGAGTACTGGAGTGGGGTGCCATGTTACCCAATCACAAAATGCAAAATCAGAACTTAACCACAGTTTAGTTGATGTCCTCAAATGCTATACCGCATATGGAATACCTAGTGTATCATTTTATGAAGAAGAATTTAACTACAAATATCTGATCTCTTTCCCTATGCAGTAAAATTCCACTCTAAATGTCTATTCATTTCTTTTCACATATTAAAAACAATGCACCTATTTAGTTTAGTGATGAGCTCATACATTATTTCATCTTGGCAACAATTTAAAATCAAAAGGTAGCAATATAAATAACAATTTAAAAGCATACATAACAATGGAAGCAAATAGATATTTATAGAGAATACCATGGCATCAGAAGCTTTTCGGAGAACCATCAGAGTGATAAAATCTTTGGTATTATCTCAGTTTAATCCTTAAGATTTTTGGACTATATGTAGATTAGGAAAATGTAGGTACTCATTTTGCATATGGGTACAAACGCTAAGGCCCAGAAAGGCTGAGTGCCTTGTAAGAGTGATTGAATAATTTGTAAGAGTGAAGTCTACAGCTAATGTCTCCTAGATTACAGTCCACTATTAGCTTTGAGAGAATAGGAAGATAAGCCTCCCTCACCCTTTAAAATAACAACCTTAAAAAAAAAGGAAGAAACAAACACTCTTTGCACCCCATCCCCTTTGACTTGCAGAAACCAGGTCCATTCCTGTCGAACCACACCCCTCCAAAACCCACCCCCAGCTCTCACTCCCTTCTCACTCCCTACCCCAGAATCTCAGTGATTCATTCGTTAAATCACATGTGTGAAGCTTTGGAAAGCTAAATGGTTAGAACACAGAATGTCCAGCATAGCGCATTAATATTTTCAAGTTCAACAAGATGTATTTGAAATGTTTATAAATCCAGTTGGCATCTGGCATTTGTTAGGTAAGTAACTCAGCTTTTAAAATGCCTGCCAGCCCTGTGGCAAGTCAAGTTGCACCCACTTAATGAGAAATGTAGCTGGTAGCTTATCTCCGAGCTAGCCAGATGCCGCATGCTGCCACGCATCCACCAAAACAATATTAACAAAGTGCTGACACGTCCATGATTTGCGTTCAGATTCAGATTACGAAATAGAACTGTGACACCAGAAAGCTGATTGATGGCTCCTGAGTCAAAAACAGCTGTTTAGGTGGGTCCCCTGACATCTTGAGGAACTTTTCTTTTTTTTCTGTATTGTATCCCATGCTTGTATTTCTACGATGTGCATAGGATCATAGGATCCTGTTTCAATGCCCCAGGGAGAACCGACTTGTAGGTCACACTATATGGGCTCTGAAATAAATCTCTACATGCTTGAATGATAAAGCATAAGGCAAGAAATAAAATAGCAATGTAAATGAAAATTACATATATTTTCTTCCTGCCACTCTTGCTTTCTATGCTTTTAATTGTTTGGGGTTGTTGTTCAGTTGCTAAGTCATGTCGGACTCTTTGTGACTCCATGGACTGCAGCACACCAGGCTTCCTTGTCCTTCACCATCTCCTGGAATTTGCTCAAATTCACCTCCATTGAGTTGGTGATGCCATTCAACCCCTTCATACTACGTCACCCCCTTCTCCTCCTGCCTTAAACTTTCCCAGGATCAGGGTCTTTTCCAATGAGTTGGCTTTTTGAGTCAGGTGGCCAAAGTAATGGAGCTTCAGCTTAAGCATCAGTCCTTCCAATGAATATTTCCTTTAAGATTATCTGCTTATTTATTTATTGAAGGATAATTGCTTCATAGAATTTCGTTGTTTTCTGCCAAACCTCAACATGAATCAGCCACAGGTATATACCCTTTTGAACTTCCCTCCCATCTCCCACCCCAACCCACCCCTCTAGGTTGATACATAGCCCCTGTTCGAGTTTGCTGAGCCATATAGCAAATTCCTGTTAGCTAACTATTTTACATATGGTAATATAAGTTTCTGTGGTACCGTTTCCATACATCTCACCCTCTCCTCCCCTCTCCCCAAGTCCATAAGTCTCTTCTCTATGTTTGTTTCTCCATTGCTGCCCTGTAAATAAATTCTTCAGTACCGTTTTTCTAGTTTTATCTCCTTTCAGTCCAAGGGACTCTAAAAAGTCTTCTCCAGCATTACAGTTCAAAAACATCAGTTCTTTGCTGCTCAGCCTTCTTTATGGTCCAACTCTCACATCTGTACCTGACTAGTGGAAAAACCACGGCTTTGACTAGACAGACCTTTTTCAGCAAAGGAATGTCTCTGCCTTTTAATATGCTGTCTAGGTTTGTCATCACTTTCCTTCCAAGGAGCAAGTGTCTTCTAATTTCATGGCTGCATTCACTGTCCACAGTGACTTTGAAGCCCAAAAAAATAAAATCTGTCACTGTTTCCACCTTTTTCCCCATCTATTTGCCATTGTTTGGGAGTACAAAATGAATATTCAAAAAAACTAGTCCAGTTTGGCAGAGAACGTACATGTGCTACAGTTTTTCCCAATAATGGGATCTCAGTATGTTTGGTGTCTGCTTATTTTGAGTTTTCAAACTCTCACCAAGGTGTTTTCAGAACTGGCAAGTACCTTCATATCTCTTCCTATCCCCCTAGGACATGAACTCTCCAGCAGCTGGCAGCTGTAAATTTTCCTCAGAAGAAGCATGATTTGTCTTTGAGGTTGTACATATGATGAAATAGTCAAGAATTTTTATAGCAAGGATAAGAAGCTAACAAAACACAAAAGTCACATTCTCATTTTCAATTATGTTTTTGACACAGCAGAAGCTTCCCAAGGGGCAGAAGTTTAATCTTAATCTGACATGTTTTGACTAATAGCATGAAGTTTGGAGGAAAAACAGAGAAATGAATGTTGAAACTGAAGAAATTCTCTCTCTAGGATTCTATTTGATTCGTTCTCTTCTCTACAGAGATGTCTTAATTATGTGATATTTTGTAAATATCTTGTCCCCAAATTGGGTAAGATCAAGAAGATTTAAAATTGAGCAAAAATTTCCATTCTCAGAGAATTTTTAAAAAGTCTTTCAAAATGAATACGTCCTCTTCCAAAGTAGCCAGCATTTACTTAAAACAATATTTTGTCTTATTGTAGTTTTAAGTATGGTACACAGATGAGACTAGAGACAATATAAATAAGTTGCATGAAAATGACCTCTGTCATTCTTATGCAAAATCAGCAGGTTTCCAAGAAGACTGCCTTTTCCTGGTAGTCCCAATTCTTTTAACCGCAACCTGGTAGGTAGGATCTGTTCTCATCCTTCCTCACCTGGCCACAAAAATTATTTTTGTACTATAAGATGATTGTCTATATTTAATTTAGTGTTTTGTCATTTCCCTGTGGTTCTTACATTAAGTACATAAAATTTGAACCCCCTAAACTACTGTTAAATAACCACATACATACTGATTTGTTTCCCCCAAAAGGGAAACCCAAGGGAATATTAGAGATGGTGATATTTAATGAATTATGGTTAAATCAAAATTTCCCTTCAAGTTCACGGAGTATAAATGGTTCTTCCAAGTACAGAAGGGTTACTTCTTCCCACAGTAGGCAGGGAAAAAGGAGAGGAGAGGGAGGAAGAAAGGGAAAAAAGCAGCAAAGGAAGGCACGATGGAGAAAAGGAAAGATCATAGGTGAAGCCACTAGGCCGGGAACTTACTAATTTAACTATCTTAACGAATCTCATTATTAGTATTTGTGCTTTAGAGATAAGGCAACTGAGCTTCTACGAGGTTAAATAACCAGCTGAGCCAGAATTTTATTTCAAAGGCCATAAATGCTCTTGTGAGAATGTAAGAGTCTGATCTTTCCTGAAATACCTGAAATCAAAAAAGTAACAATATTGCTTTGCCTTTTCATATTGGCAAAGAGTTCATGTAAAGAACAGAAACATTTTGGTATGAAAAATGGATATCTTTTTTTTAGATTTTACTTAGAAATGATACTACATATTTGGCTTTGTCTAGTTTATTTCACTTAGTATGATAATCTCTGGGTCCCTCATGTTGCTGCAAATGGCATTATTTCACTTTTTTATGGCTGAGTGATATTCCACTATATAAATATACCATTGTATAAATAAATACACCATTGTATAAACATTCAATTGTGTAAATACACATCTTCTCTATTCATTCATCTGTCCATGAATACAGGCTGCTTCCACGTCATGGCTATTGTAAATAGTGATGCAATGTACATTGGGGGTGCCTGTATCTTTTCAAATAATGGATTTCTCCAGATATATGCCCAGAAGTAGGATTTCAGGATCATATGGGAGCTCTAGTTTTAGTTTTTTAAGGAACCTCCATACTATTCACCATAGTGGCTGTACCAGTTTACACTTCCACCAGCAATATAAGGGAGCTCCCTTTTCTCCACATTCTCTCCAGCATTTATTGTTTGTAGACTTTTTGATGCTGGGCATTCTGACCAGTGTGAGGTGATACCTCTGAACTTACATAAAAAAAACAGAAATAGACCCACAGACATAGAAAGCAAACTTGGTTGTCAAAAGTGGAAAGGGCATGGGAGGGATAAATTGGGAGTTGGGGATTTACACATACATGATACTATGTATAAAATAGATAACCAACAAGGACGTACTATAGAGCACAGAAAACTATATTCAATATTTTGTAACAGTCTATAAAAGAAGAGAATCTGATAAAGAATAGACATATATATATATATAACTGAATCTCTTGGCTGACCAACTGAAAGTAATATAACATTGCAAATCAACTATACTTCACAGGGAGCTCTGTGATGACCTAGAGGTGTGGGATGGGGGTTGGTGGGAGGGTGGTCCACGAGGGAGGAGATAATACGTATGCACATAGCTGATGCACTTCATTGTGTGATAGAAACTAGCACAACACTATAAAGCAATGATACTCCAACTCAAAAAAGACAAATAGAAAAGGATAAAAAAGTTTTGAAAAAACTGGGGGCAACTCTTCCTGTTTAGGACCTGCCCAGGTACCTCTCTAGGTCTTCTTCATATTGTTTGTCCTTATGCTTTCTTTGTTTGAACACCTTGGCTCAGAAATGAATCTCCTGTAATTTTTCTTATTACTGACCAATTTTAATATTCTGTCCCCATATAGCCTACCTTCTCTAGCACTCTAAATCCTTTGTGATCTGAGTTTAACAGAGTAAAGTTTTGCTCCTTTTCTCTACAAAACTTCAATTCTTGTTCCATTTCTCTGCCCTCTCCATTTACCACCTGCCTGGACAAAAACAAAGGAAACCCCAAGGAAGATTTTTTTTCCTACATATATCATGGTATCATTTCTAAAACTGTTGACACACAATACATTTTAATCTATCAACCATATCCTTTCCAAGTATACATAAGTGATTTTTAGTAATAGTAACTTATTTGGGTTCCCCTTATAAAAGCCAGACTTCATTTATTCAGCAATATCTACCTATTATATGCTAGGTAGTATTTTAAGTACTGTTGATTTAACAGTGAAGGAACTGAGAGAGATCCTCCTCTATTAAACAAAGCAAACAACAACAAAAGCTCTAAATATTACAACAAGTCATAGTAATGGAATCTCTTATAGTTTACCAAGATGACATGATTTTGCTATACTCATGAATCCTGGGGAATTAATAGTTTCTGCCTACAACTGAAAAATCATATACATCCCTTGAAGCTCATTCCTCTTGTAGCTGCAAGTAAAAAACTATAAGCAGTGAAATACATATTTAACCACAGTAGAAATGATAGATCTTTCACTTACTTTTAATATAAACAGAGGTGCTTGATGTAGGCAATAGAATGCACCATCTAGAGTGGAGAGTATTCAGAAGGTTTAGTAGGATGCTTCTGAAATATTATACTAAAACTGTCTACTTATGAGAGTTATTTGAACTTGGATGAACAATAAACCAAGAGTTTGCTTTCCTTATCTGTAAAAGGACAACTTTGGAGTAGATTATAATAATTTAAAATTATAAATTGTTTCACTAATTACAAAGTATCTGCACATTCATTCAGTTCAGTTCAGTTGCTCAGTCATGTCTGACTCTTTGAGACCCCATGGACTGCAGCACGCCAGGTCTCCCTGTCCATCACCAACTCTCAGAGTTTACACCAACTCATCTCCATTGAGTTGATGATGTCATCCAACCATCTCATCCTTTGTTGTCCCCTTCTCCTCTTACCTTCAATCTTTCCCAGCATCAGGGTCTTTTGAAATGAGTCAGTTCTTCATATCAGGTGGCCAAAGTATTGGAATTTCAGCTTCAACATCAGTCCTTCCAATGAATATTCAGGACTGATTTCCTTTAGGATGGACTGTTGGATCTTGTAGTCCGAGGGATTCTCAAGAGTCTTTTCCAATGCCACCGTTCAAAAGCATCAATTCTTCGGCGCTCAGCTTTCTTTATAGTCCAACTCTCATATCCATGCATGACTACTGGAAAAACCATAGCCTTGACTAGACAGATCTTTGTGGGCAAAGTAATGTCTCTGCTTTTTAATATGCTGTCTAAGTTGGTCATGACTTTTCTTCCAAGCATGACATTCATTACATTCTTGCATTTCCACAATAAAGTGTGATGTTAGAAAACCAGAAACTGAATTTCTATTGTATATATGCAGAAAATGAAACTCAGAAAATACACTAAAGGTCACATTGGTAGGAACTGGTGAAACCAGAACCCAAATCCAGGTTTTCTGACTCCTCATCCACTACTTTCACTTATCACTACTAAATTATCTAGAAGCTACAAAACATGTGAATTTTTAGGTTTTATACCTTCAGCATATTCTAGAAACACACTTTTTTAAATTTAAAAATCAAATAAATATTTATCAAATGAAAGACTCTTAGATAATTATCCTAATTGTCACATTTTTTCACACTTGTATGAGGACCATCGAAGATTACAATTGGAGGAATCCCAACCTAGAAAGACTTCAAGGAGTACTTCAGGGAGTAATTCATGTGAAGAGGTGAAGGGGCAGGGAATGATGGAGGTCAAAACAACCTTTCCTACTCACAAACATTGCAGATAACACAGTGAAAGACAGAAAGGGTATTCATCAAATACATGTCAAAATGTGGACCTCATTCTATAACAAATTTCCTAATGGCTTTGAAACCTAAACTATAGTTCTCCCTTTTATAATAGAGCATTTAATTGCCTACTTGCAATCACTAATTCTACTCCTGGTAGCTCAGCTGGTAAAGAATCCACCTGCAATGCAGGATTCATTCCTGGGTCGGGAAGATCCCTGGAGAAGAGATAGGCTACCTACTCCAGTGTTCTTGGGCTTCCCTGGTGGCTCAGATGGTAATCTGCCTGCAATGTGGGAGACCTGGGTTCAAGCCCTGGGTTGGGAAGATCTCCTGGAGAAGGGATAGGCTAACCATGCCATATTTCTTACCTGGAGAATTCCATGGACAGAGGTGCCTGAAGGGCTACAGTCCATGGGATCACAAAGAGTTGGACATGACTGAGTGATTTTCACCTCATTACACTACTGTTCTGGCAAGTTAGCAAGGTAGACATAAGAGTTAGAAGCTTTAGGGAAAACATTGTCTGAGGCATTCCTTTGGGAATTCTACAGTTGTTTAGTTAGTTCTTTTTGCTGTCTGACAAGATCTTTCAAAACCAAGAAAGGAGCATCTCAAAATAGTAACAAATAGTAAATCTCTGTCAGTTAGCAGACTTGGCTTCTGTGGAGGTTAAGTTCTGGACTGAGTATCTCCTACCTACACCATATATTCCTTTTACCAAAAAGAAAAAAGAAATATTTCCAACTACCTGTGACTTGAACCACAGAAGTTTTCCTACTTACAAAGGAAGTAATACCTAGTTTAACAGGAAACTCTATGCATCACCAAAACTGGATCTGTTTATAGAGTTCTGGGCAAACTGTCTCACCTTGCAACATCCTACCATTCATCACTACCACTGTTGATGGTCATACATTAATTCTTGGACTTGCTTTCATTGGATATATAATCTCTTATTTTGGTGCCATCAAAGATTTCTTTTATTGTTTTATCATTTCTGTAGAATTGTAAGACTTTCACTCAAAATAGACATTGACCACTTACTTCACGAAGCAATTCTGGCTGCTATCCTCTTCATATTGATCCAAGCCCACATAGCCCATCTAAACCAATGACTGCTGCTCCATGTCACACTAAGAGAGTGTGGGATGGAATGTTTTCTAAGGTTGGCGATAAGACTAAGTTTCAGAGTCTCCAGGTGAACTTCAAAGTCGAAGACCTTATAATCAGTAGCTCTCTTTCAACCCCTGCCAGCCTCCAAACAATTCCATCCTCTAAGACTCTATCACTTTCTTCAACTACATGGCTCAGGATTTCACAGAACATAAGGAAGTAGTATGATTTCCAACATCTATTGCTTTCTTCCCTGAAATAGTCCTGAGAATATTTATTTTGTTTATTCCAGAAAATGAAAACCAAAGATGGAGAAAGAAATTAGAGACAAGAGGACAAATACAAATGTATAACGTTACATAATATCCTACCACACAAGCAAAGAGAAGACAATGAAATCAATCACCAATTATACTTTATTTTGATCACCTCCTCTTTACCCCATCAGTGAGGGAAGGGTTCCTGCCCTAGGGTTATGAAAGGACTAAACACACAACATCTGACATGAGACTGATGGGACAGATAGCAGTTCATATACTTAAAGCACAAGAGAAGACATAATGTTCCAAGCAGGATGACATGGAGGGTTGCACTCAGGAAATGAGCGAACAAGCAAGATCTGTGGGAGGCAAACTTTGTAGTAACAAAAGAATGGAGTAAACTCTGCTCATCATGGAAAGATGTGATTGGCTTGTGTGAATAATTTAACACCCTGGCAGGGAGAGGCTTAATGCAATAGAACTGGTGTCTTACAAGAAGAGGAAGAGAAAATGGAGCACCCTCTCTCCCTCACCGTCTCTTTCCGTTCTCCTAGCTTTCCCCCAAAACATTTGCACAAAGGAAAGGCCATTGTAAGGATATAGTAGGAAGCTAACTAGCTGCAAACCAAGAAGAGAGGTAACTTATTTACAAAACAGAAACAGATTCATAGACTTAGAGAACATGAACTATGGTTACCAGGGTGGAAAGGAGGGGTTGTTGATTGGGAATTTGGGACTGACATGTACACATTGCTATATTTAAAATAGATAACCAGCAAGGTCCGAAAAGGGGATGCTGCTCATATTCCTAAACAACCTAAATGGGAAAAGAATTTGTAAAAGAACTGATATATGTATATGTATAACTGAGTCACTTTGCTGTACACATAAAACTAATGCAACATTGTTAATCAACTATACTCAAAATAATTTAAAAAAATACTTTCCATTAGGTTTAGAAGAGGAGTCTGTTTATAAGGAGATATGACCATTGGAGACAAACCTTTTATCTCTTTCAAATATAGTGCAACGTAGGAGAGACAACAAATCTATTTGCTTTAATAAGAAGCCTCTTGGCTAAGCCATCACTTTGCCTAATCTGCCCAGGAGGTACAATTTTTAAAGTATTACTCAGTCAACAAACAAACAAACAAACAAACAGTGGCTCCTCTTCCTGCTTCTGTGTTATGTGAAGAAACAAGACTATGTCAGCAAGTTCAAACATAAAAAAAGGGTTAAAACCATAGGCTTCTGTTATAGCTAAGGACATGATCCACTAAAGCTTATCTAAGTGTGGTAACCATTTGGACTCAAAGTAGGGAGTCAGAAGGATTTCTCAATTTTACCTAGTTATAAGTCGGAAGCCAATCAGTTCTATGAAGACTTAGAAGACCTCCTAGAAATAACACCAAAAAAGATGTTCTATTCATCATTGGGGATTGGAAAGTGAAAGTAGGAAGACAAGAGATACCTGGAGTAACAGGCAAGTTTGGCCTTGGAGAACGAAATGAAGCAGGGCAAAGGCTAACTGAATTCTGCCAAGAGAACACACTGGTCATAGCAAATACCCTTTTTCAATAACACAAGAGACAACTTTACACATGAACATCACCAGATGGACAATACTGAAATCAAAAGGATTATAGTCTTTGCAGCCAAAAATGGAGAGGCTGTATACTGTCAGCAAAAACAAGACCTGGAGCTGACTGTGGCTCAGATCATCAGCTTCTCATAGCAAAATTCAGGCTTAAACTAAGAAAGTAGAGAGAACCACTAGATCAGCCAGGTATGACTTACATAAAATCCCCTATGAATATGCAGTGGAAGTAACAAATAGATTCGAGAGATTAGATCTAGTAAACAGTGCACCTGAGGAACTATGGATGGGGGTTCATAATATTGTACAGGAGGCATAAAACAAAACCATCCCAAAGAAAAATAAAAGCAAGAAGGCAAAGTGGTTATCTGAGGAGGCTTTACAAATAGCTAAAGAAAGAAGAGAAATAAAAAGCAAGGGAGAAAGGAAAAGGTACATCCAACTAAACAGATTTCCAAAAAACAGCACAGAGAGACAAAAAGGGCTTCTTCAATGAACAGTGCATAAAACTAGAAGAAAACAACAGAAGGGGAAAGACTAGAGATCTCTTCAGGAAAAATGGAAATATCAAGGGAATATTTTGCCCAAAGATAGGCACAATAAAGGACAGAAACAGCTGAGATCTAGTAGACACTAAAGAGATCAAGGAGAGATGGAAAGAATACATGGAAGAACCATACAAAAAAGATCTTAATGAACCAGATTTCTACCTTGGTGTGGTCAGTCACCCAGAGCCAGACATTCTGGAGTGTGAAGTCAAGTGGTCCTTGGGAAGCACTGTTGTTAATATAGCTAGTAGATGTGATGGAATTCCAGCAGAGCTATTCAAAACCCTAAAGAATGATGCCGTCAAGGTGTTTCAGTCAATATGGTCAGCAAATCTGAAAGACCCAGCAGCCACAGGACTGGGAAAAGTCAATCCTCATCCTAATTCCCAAGAAGGATAGTACTAAAGAATGTTATCCAACAATTGCATTAATCTCCCAAGCTAGCAAGGTCATGCTTAAAATCTTGCATGCCAAGCTTCAGCATTATGCAATCCAAGAACTTCCAGATGTTCCAAATGGGCTTAGAAAAGACAGAGGAACCAGAGATGAAATTGCCAACATTTTCTGGATCATAGAGAAAGCAAGGGAATTCCAGAAAGTCATCGAACTGTGTTTCATCAGCTACGCTAAAGCCTTTGACTGTGTGGCTCATAACAAACTGTAGAAAGCTCTCAAAGAGATGGGAATACCAGAACGTCTTACCTGTCTCCTGACAAACCTGTATGCAGGTCAAGAAGCAACAGTTAGAACCCGTATAGAATGACTGATGGTTCAAGGTTGAAAAAGGAGTATGACAAGGCTGTCTGCTGTCACTCTGTTTGTTTAACCTATATGCTGAGCACATCATGAGAAATGCAGGGCTGGAATCAAGAGAAACATCAACAACCTCAGATATGCCAATGAAACCACTCTAATGGCAGAAAGTAAAGAGGAACTAAAGAGCCTCTTGATGAGGTGAAGGAGGAGAGTGAAAGTGTCAGCTTAAAGCTAAATATTAAAAAAAAAAACTAAGATCGTGGCATCTGGCCCCATTACTTCACTGCAAATAGAGGGGGAAAAGGTGAAAGTAGTGACAGATTTCCTCTTCTTGGGCTCTAAAATCAGAGGATGGTGACTGCAGCCATGAAATTAGAAGATGATTGCTTCTTGGCAGGAAAGCAATGACAAACCTAGATAGTGTGTTGAAAAGCAGAGACATTACTCTGCCAACAAAGGCCCATATAGTCAAAGAAGGCTATGGTCTTCCCAGTGGTCACATAAGATTGTGAGAGCTAGACTGTAATGAAGGCAGAGTGCCAAAGAATTGATGCCTTCAAACTGTGGTGCTGGAGAAGACTCTTGAAAGTCTCTTGGACAGCAAGGAGATCAAACCAATCAATCATAAGAGAAATCAACTCTGACTACTCACTGAAAAGACTGATGCTGAAGCTGAAACTCCAGTATTTTGGTCATCTGATGTGAACAGCTGAGTCATTGGAGAAGTCCTTGTTGATGGCAAAAGTTGAGGGCAGAAGAAGAAGAGTGTGTCAGAGGACAAAATGGCTGGATGGCATCACCGATGCAATGGACATGAACTTGGGAAAACTTTGGGAGATGGTGAGGGACAGGGAGGCCTGGCATGCTGCAGTCCATGGGGTTGCAAGGAGTTGGACATGACTGGGCACCTGAACTACAACAACGATGAATCCCTGGAGAAGGGAATGACTACCCACTCCAATATTCTTGTCTGGAGAATTCCATGGACAGAGGAGCCTGGCGGGCTACAGTCCATGAGGTCCAAAAGAGTTGGACAGGACTGTGCGACTAACATACATGAATTACAGGAATGTTTGCCCTCATTGAAGAATAGAAATTCATTGCTACATCTTGACTGGAGAAGAGGTAGATATAAGGCATATCCCAGGCAGGATTTAGAATCAGGCAGACAACATATATTTATTAAGTGCTTATTAGATTCTTGGTAACCCATGGGCAGTATTTATCCTTGGCATCCTTCCTTTTTTAAAAAATGTTCTCATTCTCTCTAACGTAAAACTTGAAATGCCCAGTGCTCCCTTGCTGACCCAAGGATCCCCTGAGGCTCCTATTATTTCACTTCTTTGATGATTATTTTAATTGTAACAAAGAATTCCATAAAATCAGCATATTGAAACATGACCCTCTTAAACAACAAACTTGGGGAAATGGATTTGCAAAAATATTAATAAAGTAAAAGTAGAAAGAACTGATACATGTAAAACACAATTGATTAAAAAATACTGAGTCTTAGTAGTCCAAATAAATAAAGTTTTTACAAAAACCCATGTGTGCACACAAACAGACATACACATACACACCATGTTAAAAGTCTAGACTATTTGAATAGATACTAAAACAAGCGGAAAAAAAAAAAAAAACAAGGCAACAATGTGATGCTGGTATTTCATTTTTCACCCTATTAGCAAAGTTTTATTTTTCACTTTTGTCTGTTTTTATAGAGTATTCAATGTAGAAGTTACAATAAACATGAATTCTGACACATTGCTTGAGAATGTACATATTGACATAATTCTTCTGAGAAATAGAAGCCACATGACAGTTTGCATAAGACAAACATAATTGTTGCAATAATAACATTTTTGAGACAGTATTTTAGGTAATAATCAGAAATTTTAAGTTTATATACAAAAATATTTCAGATTACACTGATTAAAAAAAAAAAACAATAATAGCAAATGGAAATGAATGACATCATCCAAAAGTGAGGAAATGGCATGTGTAAGTAAGACTATTCTGCACATATTTTAATAACTATTAATTTCAAAGTTTATTAACAGTTTAAAAACTGTACTTAAAATACTATCTCAACTCTGAAAATAATATCTCAAGATCTTGAGTGGTCTAAAAATATAAACTTTAAAATCTTGGTATCAGTTGTCCTCTAGGGTTATGGGAATTTTTTCTGCTTCTTAATACTTTTTAAATCTCCCACATCGACAATTCCCTTCAAAAAAACTGTTCTTTGTACCAACTCCCATTTTTCTACTTGGCAGTACCTTCCTCTAAGGCAATAGACAATAATTTATAGTCAGCATTGCCAGCACCACCTCTTATGGGCAATAAATTAACTAGCCAACTTAAATTTTTGGAAAACACTTGGTTGAAGCTTCTAGTGTCTCCTCTTTGCTCTTTTACATTTCACAACCTTTTTTTGTAGACTAATGCAAAAACTTACTAAATTATCTCAACACCCAGTTTTACTTTTTCTTTCAACTGACTTCAAAATGACTTTCTTATTAGTACTCTTCGATTATAGATACTGTCATTGTGGTTATTATAAAATTAAGAAACATACATATACATACATACACTTTATATATATATATATACACATACACACACATATACATAAAGAACTCTTAAAATATAAAAATATAAGCAGAGATATAAGGAGAGAGGAAAATAATTTTATAGGGAATTTATAATTAAACAATTGCACATATATACAGATCTTTCCATACATCCATACAGAGGTCCATGAACATTTATAAAATAAAATGTTTTTCCTTATAAGTTCTACAAGAAATCCAGGTTAAAGGAATATGGTATTTTTCCTACTCACTGACAAAACTGGAAGAAAAAAAAAAAAGTAGTAAAATAGGTTGTGACCATGAAATCAGTGTTTCCCCATCAGACTTGAGTAAATTCCTCTGTTTAGATTGGTTCATCTGTGGCCTCACCTGGGCTCAGGGAAGAGATCAGATGATCTTGGTAAAAAGGAAAATATAGAAAAAATCCAATTTTCTGAAATAAGTGAGTTGTTTTTCATGGAAAAATTATGGTTGAAAAGTTTGTTGACACTGAACAAAAATATGTAACATCTCAGCAGGTCTTTCTACTCGAGAATTAGTATTAAAGTTTATACAGTTTGGAAACAATAGAAATTGAAAATTCTAAGTTGGTGTCTTTAAAGATTAAATAAGTATTTCTTGGTGAAAATTTTCTTCCGGTTTTGAGTATTTATGTGAGTATATGCTTATATTTGGAGATGATATAAAATACACTTTTTATACTGTTTTTAAAAAGTGCAAAAGTCTGTATAAGAGAAATCCATGCACATGAATGTTGGGGGACAAAAAAGAGCAACTCAATTGTAATAAAGGAAAACAATTTCAATGTTAATCAAAACATTAACATCAATTAATGTTAATCTGTATGCAGGTCAGGAAACAACAGTTAGAACTGGACATGGAACAACAGACTGGTTCCAAATAGGAAAAGGAGTGCGGCAAGGCTGTATATTGTCACCCTGCTTATTTAACTTATATGCAGAGTACATCATGAGAAACGCTGGACTGGAAAAAACACAAGCTGGAATCAAGATTGCCGGGAGAAATAGCAATAACCTCAGATATGCAGATGACACCACCCTTCTGGCAGAAAGTGAAGAGAAACTAAAAAGCCTCTTGATGAAAGTGAAAGAGGAGAGTGAAAAAGTTGGCTTAAAGCTCAACATTCAGAAAACAAAGATCATGGCATCAGGTCCCATCACTTAATGGGAAATAGATGGGAAACAGTAGAAACTGTGTCAGACTTTATTTTTTTGGGCTCCAAAATCACTGCAGATGGTGACTGCAGCCATGAAATTAAAAGATGCTTACTCCTTGGAAGAAAAGTTATGACCAACCTAGACAGTATATTCAAAAGCAGAGACATTACTTTGCCGACTAAGGTCTGTCTAGTCAAGGCTATGGTTTTTCCAGCGGTCATGTATGGATGTGAGAGTTGGACTGTGAAGAAGGCTGAGCGCTGAAGAATTGATGCTTTTGAACTGTGGTGTTGGAGAAGACTCTTGAGAGTCCCTTGGACTGCAAGGAGATCCAACCAGTCCATTCTGAAGGAGATCAGCCCTGGGTGTTCTTTGGAAGGAATGATGCTAAAGCTGAAACTCCAGTACTTTGGCCACCTCATGTGAAGAGTTGACTCATTGGAAAAGACTCTGATGCTGGGAGGGAATTGGGGGCAGGAGGAGAAGAGGACAACAAAGGATGAGATGACTGGATGGCATCACTGATTCAATGGACATGAGTCTGAGTGAACTCTGGGAGTTGGTGATGGACAGGGAGGCCTGGCGTGCTGCAATTCATGGGGTCGCAAAGAGTCAGACATGACTGAGCGACTGAACTGAAGTGAACTGAATGTTAATCAATGATGGCTTAGATGGTAAAGAATCTGCTTGCAATGTAAGAGACTTGGTTCAACCCCTGAATTAGGAAGATCCCTTGGAGAAGGGAATGGCAACCTACTCCAGTATTCTTGCCTGGAGAATTCCATGGACAGGTACAACAGAGAGTATGTCATGTGTTTCCCAAAGAACTTTATTTTCATTCTGGGCACATAAAAATAGTATATTTTTCAGTCTTTATGCCATTTAGGAGGGATGTGTAATTAAGTTCCATCTAAAATGTGGGAAAATTTGTGTACATTCATTTCAGTAATGGTCCTAAATGCTTCCTTTCTGTTCTTGCAGCCATCTTTTCTTTCCCTCCCTCTTTCTCTCTCTTCCTCTTCTTTCTCTTTGCCTTTCTATTTTCTTTCTCTGGCTCTCTCTCAAGCACATGCACACACATTTACAATGGTGACTACCGTTCAGTGGTAATAATGGAATAAGATAGGATACCAAAGCATAAATTTTGATTTAATAAAAATCTTTTTTTCAAAAATGGGTAGTGGATATGTGGGCGTTTTTATCTCTCTAATCTTATCTTATATACATTTTATTTAAAAATTTTATTTACTTAGTATTTCATACTTTTAGAGAAGGATAATTTTAAAACTGTCCAATTATTGCAAAATGGGAAAAAAAAAGAGTTTCCAGTTAGTAATTTCTCCAAAAGAATTTGGCAATAAGAAAGATCACCAGGCAGACATTCTGAAGAACTCTACTGTGAAGTCAATAGACATTGCAACAGAATTATTTTGGGAAAACAAATTAATCAAAAGTCAATTGAAATAATTAATTTCATTTATAATTTGTCCCAAATTGAGGAATCTGCTTAACTGAGATATAGTTCTCAAATGGAGAAATGTAAGCAGGAGTTCACTGAGTTTGAAGTTTCTTATAAAACTTATTTGGCAGAAGATTATTGGAGTATACTTTTCCTTAGAAGTTTTAAGAATAAAAGAATAATAAAATAGTAGCAGATAGAATAATAAAATAAAAAAATGAGCCCTTAGAATTTCTAGATGAAGATTTTCAATATTGTCTACATACTAGAATCACCTAGGCAGTTATATAAAAAATTCCAATGCTCAAGCTGCATCAAAGACATATTAAATCAGAACATCTGGGGGTGGGACCTAGGCATTAGTGCTTTTAAAGATCACCAGATGATTTCACTGTTCAACAAACATTAACTCCCATCTTTTCACAGCTGAAGAGTCTGAGGTTGCAAGAAATGAACTGCATTATGTGAGGTCAAATTTCTTACTTGTTCTCTGTCTCATTCAGTCTTCTCTCTTCCTTTTTTAAAAAATGTTGTTGTTTTCCCTATGTTTTAAACAGTTATTTATACCACTTCAGGTTCTCTTGGCCTCACCTGTCTCTTATTCTGGCCACCTGGCATCATGCCAGTACAATCTGATGATACCCCGCCTCAGATCATTGACCTTTTGCCTAACGGCATGTTAATTACACAGTAGTAAACACCTTACAAAAGCTCTTGATGTTCAAATATATGCAGTCTTAAAATGCTGAAAAGTCATTATCCCATGGGATAAACCTATGACTACTGGGGAATGTAAACTGATGGATTTGCTTTCCATTTTTATTCCCTTGAGATAATCTTGAGATGCATTTGAAATGTGCCCTTAAGCAAATGTGGGAGTTCCCACAACTAGTCACTTGTGGCAGTGGTCAACTTCATAATGAACCTTTGCTCTGCTCTTTCTCCTTCCCTGGTGACCCAGTCTTTTCTTCATCTCCTTGAGTCTCACTCCTTGATAAAACATTAGGTCTTAAGCCTTTGGTTGAAGTTCTACTTACTAAAGAATCTACATGAAGACATTACCTTTCTTCTGTTATCTAATCTTAATTTCATGGTCAATGCCCAATTTTCATGGTCTAGAGGCTTTAATGCTTTAATGATCTCATCACTGTTATCATTAAAACATTAGTATCACCATACCATCAATCTATGCTCTTCATGTATTTGTTCTTCTCAAAAGTCTCAGCAGAGCCACTGAGTGCAACATATTTGGTGCTCTGACATCCTTCCATACTCCTTCTCTCAAGAAGGTAGACAGTAGACAAATGTCAATTGAAAGTAAAAAGTACCCAGAAAAAATAGGACATCACAAAGAAAAACAAACTGATTAAAAGATGAAAGGAGACTGAGATGGAGAATAGGATGAAGAAAAATTTGGAATGAGAGAAAGAGTGGTTCTATCACTATCCAGTTCAGTTCAGTTGCTCAGTCGTGTCCGACTCTTTGCAACCCCATGAATCACAGCACACCAGGCCTCCCTGTCCATCACCAACTCCCAGAGTTCACTCAGACTCACGTCCATCGAGTCAGTGATGCCATCCAGCCATCTCATCCTCTGTCGTCCCCTTCTCCTCCTGCCCCCAATCCCTCCCAGCATCAGAGTCTTTTCCAATGAGTTAAATCTTTGCATGAGGTGGCCAAAGTACTGGAGTTTCAGCTTTAGCATCATTCCTTCCAAAAGAACACCCAGGGCTGATCTCCTTCAGAATGGACTGGTTGGGTCTCCTTGCAGTCCAAGGGCTCTCAAGAGTCTTCTCTAACACTACAGTTCAAAAGCATCAATTCTTGGTGCTCAGCTTTCTTCACAGTCCAACTCTAACATCCATACATGACCACTGGAAAAACCATAGCCTTTGTTGGCAAAGTAATGTCTCTGATTTTGAATATGTTATCTACTATCCAAACTACTCTCAAAACATCTATTTTCCCCATGTTAGTTGTACTCTCATCAGTGTATCAAGTCATCATCTTTATCTCTCTTTCTAGTAACTATATTGACATACAAGTTACTTACTCATTCTATACCAGCCCAGCATTAATTACATACATATGATATTCTAAAAACCCACAAAGTCACTATATTGATGAGATCAGAAATAAGTAAGTGTTAAATTTCGACCTAATTCTCAAGACAAGAGTCTGGAAACTATGATTAACTACATCTGACTGACAAGTGGATAAAAATGGGGACTTCCCTGGCGATCTAGGGACTTCCCTGGTGGTCAAGTGGTTAAAACTTTGCCTTCCAACACAGGCGGTGTGGTCGAAGAGCTAAGAGCCCACATATCTCACCACCAAAAAAAAAAAAAAAAGAACGCAACCAAACAACAGATGCAGTACTGTAACAAACTCAATAAAGACTTTAAAAATGATCCTAATTTTTTAAAAATCTTTTAAAAGGGATAGAGTGGTCTACTCTTCCAGAGTGTCATAACAACATCGGCACTATATCCTTACAGGCTCCTACTCCTGGATATATCCACACCCCCACCTGACTCACTGGTCATCGTGAAACATACCATCTTTTTCATTGACTTTTTTCTAGAACTGTCCCCAGATTTCTATTTCATGTATACAGCATATTAAAAGTAAGTCTTGTACTCCAAAAAAAAAAAAAGACATATATATAAGGACTCTGAAGTTCAGAAATGAATTTCAAATAATGTAGATGAAAAACTGGCCCATAACCACAGGGCAAAAATCAACTGCATTTATATGAATAAGATCATGTATATTACGATCTGTTTTCTGCAACTTAAAAAACTTGTAAAATAGCTCAAAGACTATAAAAGTCATAGATAACCAGAAAAATTAAATTACTCCCAAAAGACATCTGTTTTTTTTTTTTCTTTTTTTGCTTTTGTTCATTTCTAAGTATTTCACAATTTTTCCCGTCAGGAGCTTGGACAAGGACAGTGATAGTAAGTACAGAAAACTGTGCTAAATTATAGAGATGTTTTGAAATCTTAACTGATTGGACTTGCTGGTAGATCAGGGGTATGCATGTGTGGATTAGTACAGGTGTGGGTGTGCATGTGTGTGTGCTTCTGAGTGTGAAAGGGCGCACGTGAGGTTAACAGATGAGATAAAGAGAGGAATCAAGGATGACTCCAAGTTTGTTCATTAAACTTTGTTCTTGTAGAATAGTCTCACTTGATGCATGATCCCAACTAAATTCCTTCACTGGAATAGGGCATATAGAGACCTAGCTAGAAGATAAGATAATATTTTTTTGGAAGAGAAACAAGAGAAAATAGGTAGATTTTCAGATAGGAGTAAAATGTCTTCATAAATAAGTTATACATTTAAGGCTAAAGCAGAAAGAAAAGGCAGGGAGTTGGGGGGGGGGGTGGCGACGGGAACCTCTCTGAAGCACCAATAAGTGAACATTTTCTAATCAGCCCTTATGTAGCTTCAACTAGGGACTCTAAGTACAACATGGTTGGGATAATGGGGACCTTTCATTCCAGCTCAGTCATCAGTAGATCACACATACAAGTTTGTCATCAGTGGGTTCTGGGTGTTTGAGAAATCCCTATTTGAATACATACATGTTACTGAATTTGGCACAGGAGTACAGGATGGGGATGAATGAATAGCTACAAGAGAAGAGAGAGAGAGGCAGTAGCTGGTGAGATGAGATGGGGTGGTTGGCCTGAGGCAATCCCAAGTGAGGCACTTGGAGTGACAAGTGGGCAAAGCTGACAATATTTGAGACAGCAGACAAGTTTGGTCTATTGAAAACATTGCTGAGAATCAGTGCTGGATGATTACAGCCCTCTTTAAAGAGAAAATAAGAATCATGCCTGGTTTTTAAATTTAAAAAAATTTTTTGCTAATAATATGATTTACAGAGCCAAGGAAAACAACCACAGAAAAGTGTTTCCAAATGTGAATAGTGATGGCCTCTGCTGGTGAAACTATTGGTGATATTTTATATTATGTTTTTACTTTTCAAGAGCTCTATAATGAGCACGGTTACAAGAAAAACAAATAATTACAAAATATGACTATGGATAACATGGCAAAATAATTCAAGAATATGCCTACTCAGTTTACTTTTGTGTCTCCTCACTAAACTGCATGATACAAGACTGAACATATAAACCAAATCCTTGGTTTGTCCTTGAAATAATGGTTAGTCCCCAAGCAGTCTTACCAGGTTAAAATCATATATTGTTCCTTGGTATAGCGAAGATACAGAGATGGCAGAAAAATAATATTATGCATATTTTTATTCTCTTTATAGTTTTCAATGAAAGGAGTTTAGCCAGTAGACATGATCTAATCCAGCATTTCTGAAGACAACGTAATGTACCACATCAAAGGAACTCATGACATCTTACTATAGTGAAATGCAGTGTTAATCTCCCAGATGTCTGTTCTAAGCAATGTAGTAGTTTACAGTAAGTCCTCTACGTATGGACCTTCAAGTTGCCAACTTTCAAAGATGTGAACATGAGTTCACATGTTCAATCACATAGGTTAGTTCATGCGTCTGGGGTACATCGTCACATGTGCAGCCACTATAAGCGCTTGTGCTTTTGTGTACTTTACTGTCCAGTGCTCTATAGAGTGGGACTTCCCTGTAGCTCAGCTGGTAAAAAATCCACCTGCAGTGCAGGAGACCCCTGTTTGATTCCTGGGTCGGGAAGATCCCCTGGAGAAGAGACAAGCCATCTACTCCAGTATTCATGGGTTTATCTTGTGGCTCAGATGGTAAAGAATCTGCCTGCAATGTGGGACACCTGGGATCAATGCCTGGGATGGGAAGATCCCCTGGAGGAGAGCAAGAACCCACTCCAGTATTCTTGCCTGGAGAATTCCCATGGACAGAAGAGGCTGGTAGGGCTACAGTTCATAGGGTTGCAAAGAGGCGGACACAACTGAGTGGCTAAGCTCAGCACAGCACTGTATAGAGTACAGTAGCATGACATGTTTCTTTCAAGCCCAGGATGTCCAAAAGCAAGCATAAAAGCAATGGTAATGTAGCTGGTACCTATACTTTCCAAGGTACTGTACTGTAAGATTAAAAATATTTTCTTTATTATTTTATTATTTTAATATATTACTTGTGTAAGAAGCATTATAAACCCATTACAGTAGAGTGCTTGTTGCTCAGTCATTTGTAACTCTTTGTGACCTCATGGACTGTAGCCCACCAGGCTCCTTTGTCCTTGGAGTTTTCTAGGAAAGAATTCTGGAGTGGGTAGCCATTTCCTACTCCAGGGAATCTTCCCAACCCAGGGATGGAACCTGTGCATCCTGAAATGAAGGTAAATTCCTTGCTCTCTGAGCCCCTTGATTGTGTTAATTGGGTACCAAGGCTAACATTGTTGGACTTACAGACAAATTGAACTTAAGAATGCGCTCTTGAAACAGAACTTGTTCATATGTAGGGGACATACTGTATAAGATCAGCTTGCACTGGGAGCTCCTTTCTTAGAGTCCTTAACTGAAAAAGAATATAATTCTGATAGTATCTTCATCCTTTGGGCCCTACCAGGCTTCTGGACCTAGCCCACCAGTAAGTAAGGCAATCTGTCTCTGGACAGGGTCTCCAGATTCCCAGGCTTCACATGACCTAACTTTTACACATTCTTGCAAGGACAGTCTATAGGTGCCTCCCAATTTGTCACCACATACTCTGGCCCCAGACACTTTCCAGGCAGGACAGAGGAGCCATCATTTTCCAGCTCATCTCTTCATCACAGCTTTTGCACACCCTACATTTTCCATACCCTCTCAAATCCATCCCCTTATTCGTATTGACAAGTTGTGCTGTGCTTAGTCCATCCGTCATGTCCAATTCTTTGCAGCCCAATGGATTGTAGCCCACCAGGCTGCTCTGTCCGTGGAGACCCTCCAGGCAAGTATACTGGAGTGGGTTGCCATGCCCTCCTCCAGGGATTCTCCCAACCAAGGGATTGAACCCAGGTCTCCCACATTTCTGGTGGACTCTTTACCATTGAGCCAGGGACAAGCTGTACACTGATACCATTCAGTGACCTATTGTAAGAGACACCCCCAAATTCTCTATATTTGAATAAAACTTCATCTTCATGATTTGAAAGCTTCCAGAACTTTGGGCCAATCTGCTAGTAATTTAGAGACAAGAAACATATGCTTATGACAAGAAGAAAATCTGTGGGTTCTTACAGAAGGCATTAAAGTTGTTTCCATCAACATTATCAAAACTCAAGCAAACTTGGAGACAATCCAACAAGATCACCTCCCATTGAAAATGAGAAAATACAAGCCCAGTTATGATGCCTCTATTAAGGGGCAGTCAGGTCTGAAAGCATGGGGCTTTTATTTTCTTTTTTCTTGCATCAGGGAGAGCCATGCTGTAGAGAAGATCACAACAAATCTGAAAAGTCTCACGAAGCCTACTATTCTGAACACTCCAATTCTGCTTACCAAGGATACCTGAAAAGAGATGCTGCAGAGAGCAGCAATGAGAAGAGAAAGAGAAGAAAAAGCAACTTTGCTGCTAAGATCAAAAGCATCTTAGTTTGGATGTAGCCACCATAAACTAGGTGGGAAAAAAGGCATTTAATCAACACGAAAGGAACTAAGGAACTAAGTGGGATCAATCCTTCAAGAGCACAGGTGGTTGGTCTTTCTCCTTCTTGGTATCAGCTTTCTGGGTTGGGGTAGCGAGACCCATAGAACTGTCTTCTCAGACTTGACAAGTCAGTCCGTCCTGAGTCCTATGACACAGTCCTGGCTGTGTCAGTGAGGTCAGGTTGGACTCTTAGTTGGCCATCAGATCCTGAGTGCTGAATGAGGTGACAGCATGAGGGCTGTTCAGCTGTGCTTCCCCAGAGCCAAAGAGCTGAATGAAACACACGTGGGCCTTCAGGGTTCCAAATCCTTCAAGGCTTGAAGTTTTTTTTAGGCCACAGTTCATACGGACTACTAAGTAAAAGCAGCCTGCAGAGCTGTCCTTTGCTGACATCTTGGCACTAATTTCTTCCAAATGTGCTTAACTAACTTTGGAGTCTAGACTGTGACATACTGGCACTCTCCAATTTGCTGCATCTCCTTTCAAGATGCCGAAAAGCACTTACAGAAAACAATAGTCATTGTTTGAATAGACGAGTGATAAGGTTCCAGGTTTTTCCAGTTAACTGCCGTTCTCTACAATGTTTACTTTTTCACTAGTCCCCACCCACAGGCACTTCTTCCCCTATATAAATCTCTGTATAGTCTTTATTCTTTCTGATTCATTCTCTCCACAGCTGTTCCTGATTGCTGCCACTGACTCTTCCTTTCTTCATTCTGAGACCATGTATGCGAAAACATTCTGTAAAATCTAAAATCCTATAACAATGTCAGATATCAATGTTATTGTTGTCCTTCAACCTTTTCCAATTGTAGGTAGATGTGGGTGTACAGTGTGGGTGAGTTTATGTGCCCATGAGAGAAAGGGTTAGCTCTCATGAATGGTCCTCCATCCTGAACATTACCGCTTCCTGCCCAGAGACAGCCTGAACCCACATAGATAGCACGATATCTCTAACTCATAACAAACTCAGGTGTGAGATTTTTTTTGAAGATATGCAGCAGCAGAAGGTCTGTCCCAGTTAAGCCAAGAAGCAGAGAAAATGTGTTTGGGCTCTCCCATCTTGCCTGTCTCCTAACATTTCTTTTTCTCCACTCAAGTATCCCACTGTTCCTGCTGTTCTCCAACAAGTCCAAATCTTCCCTATTACTTATTGCCTGAAGCATCACTGGAGGTGTTAGGTTTTCAAATTACCCTCCTTCCAAACCCAAATTGCCATCCCTTTAGGGTACAGAAGAAAAATGTCTTGTTAATCTAGTCCACAGGGGAGTGAGACAAAGAATAAGAAAATCCAAATGGGAAACATGTTTAATAATTTGTTTAGTCATAGAAATAGAGATGGTTTTAAAAGATCTCTAGAAAACAGTTTGGAAAAGAAAACTTTCAAGAGATCCCTTAATTTTAGAGGTGGCTATCTGCTCTGCCATGCATGAAGCAATCTTTAACCTGGAAAATGAAAAACAGTGAAATGAAGTGGTATTCCTTAACAACCAGCTGGAGTACTGGTCAAACACAGCATGGTGGCAGAGGTGAGGCAAGGTCGCTGTCAGAGCTGCTTGAAGGCATCTATTAAAGCTTGGAATCAATTACTTTTAATATTGATTAGACTATTTCTCCAGGCTATTTACCTATAGGAAACATTAATCTGGGCCCATTCAACTTTTCTTTTAAAGTTTATTTTTTTCTAGAAGGAAGTCCAAATTGCCCTGTGGTCTATTTGAACATTAGGAATAGAGATCACAAAAATATCTTCACTAAATGGACTAAAAAATGGCTAAAAGAAATTTAGTCTCTTGGTCATAAAATAGGAAGAGAATGAAGAAGACAGGCAAGAGACCAAGTGATGAGGACATAGGAAGAGAAAGACAGAAAATCAGAGAAAGAAATGGGCCCCAAAGAAACAGCAACAGAGATACCCCAAGAAGACAAATGCAAACATGCTCACCACCTGCACAGAGAAGGGAAGAGAAAGACAAGAGAGGATATATCCATGTACTTGATGACTAGGCGCAGAGGATGGACCATAAGCATTGTTCAAGAGACACACGTGAGGAGACACTGCCCTGGCTTTACATTGTATCCACTTGGCTACAATGATTTCCTATCCCTTTATGTATCCACAGGCGGTGAGCCACAGACAAACTCAGATTTGGAGGACTGAAGTAAAGCAGCAACCATTTTCCCAGGTCATACAAATCATCACTTATCCTCTGGCTCATCTTGTTGTTGTGAAACAGGGGCTGAGTCTGAAACAACTACTTCTTCCATTGATTTCTCTGCTTTTCCAAAGAGTGTGTGTGCATGGGTGTGTGTGTGTGTGCACGCATGTGTGTGTGTGTGCACAGGCGTGTGTGTGTGTGCATGTGTAGCTAGCTCCAGGATGAAAAAAGGCCCCAGTTTCTCCAGGAAACCCAGGCCATGGAGGTGAAAGAATAAGAACAGATGCTTATGGCTTACAACTTCTCCCCGCTCACCTCCACTTTCCACACATCTCCTTACCCTGTGGACTTCCAGCTTTAGGATCAGATGCAAGACAACAGCCTCACTGTGCATGCTTATCAACTCTCACAACTGTGGAAAGTCAAACCCCTGTAATAAAACCCTTAATATAAATACGTGCATGAATGAATGAATATGGCTCCTAGTGGTTCTGCTTTTCTGATTATATTTTGTCTAATGCGGACATATAAATCAATTTTACTGGGACCTAGACAGAGTTGAAATTTATACTCCCACATGGCTTGAGCCCATAGAAACTGTTGCAGTCTGTCCAATGGAAATATGAGTCTCATATGTAATTTTAAATTTCCTAGTAACTGCATTTAAGAAAAACAAATGAAATTAATTTTAACAATGCATTTTATTTAATTCAATATTTCCAAAATACTTTGACATCATCAATATAAAAATTATTTAGTGATATTTAATTTTTTCATATTAAGGATATCTTTTGAGACTTGGTATACATTTAAAATTTTAGTACATCTCCATTAAGATTAGCCACATTGAAAGATCTCAGTAGCCACAGGTAGTTCAATACCATATCGGTCAGTGCAGTTCTAGTGAGTGTGTTAGGTGAAGGTGACAGGTTTGAATATGCTTACTACACTCAGGCAGCAAAAATACAAGGTAATCTCCACCTACCAGAGACCGTGAGGTCATACAGGCCAGGAAACCTTCAGGGAAAATTTTAGGATCTTCACTGAAGATGGCAGTTTCATGAGCAACCAAGATGAAATCCATTCTACTGCCTTAGAGTAGGATATGTCTTAGAGAGTGGGCAAGACAGAGTATATTTGGAGCCAAATTGGGTTTGCTAGCTTCTATCTAGGCTTATTGTAAAGCTGTCCTCAGGCCTGCTTTGTGATGTCTCAGACCACAGAACTCTCTGTGGTAGTCAGGGGCTGACTAAGCTAAGCTCTTAAGGCTCTGCAGGAATAGATCTTCTTCTTTCATGAACAATCTTAAATGAATACTTGGTGGAGAAACATATGGCTTGCACTGTGCATCTCTAGTACCACTAGAGGTAGCCGGGTTGGGGGTGGGGGTGGAGTGGGGAGAAAGGAACAGCAACACTGGTAGAAATCAGGCTGTGAGAACAACTGAGGGTCCAAGGAGGCTCCAGTTGACCAAATCCAATATGGCAGGGGTTCCCAAACTCCAAGATCTAATGGATCATCATGTCTGATGATTTGAGATAGAACTAATGCAATAATAAAGTACACAAATGCAATGTGCTTGAGTCAACCTGAAACCATCTCACCCTGTCCACAGAATTGTCTTCCACGAAATTGGTCCCTGGTGTCAAAAAGGTTGGGGACTGCTGCAAAATGGGACACAGCATATGTGCTTGGACCACACCAGGGCATGGTGTGAGGAGCCGTCATGTAGAGGTGTGAGAAAGCAAAAGTTCCTTCTGAGGATCTTATTCAAGTGGAAATCTAGATCTCAAGTTCATTTCAAAAATAACAACAGCCTGAATAGCACCTACAGATCAGTGCTGATCCCCTGCCATTATGATAGAGAACCGCTATGGTTACTAGAATTGCAACAGGATATGCTGACTAGATGCTCAGCATGTGCCAGCCAGTGTTTCAAGTACTTAAACAAATGTCCCATTATATTTTATAACTCTCCAAGATGAGTATTTCAGTTCTCATTTTAAAGATAAAGCAACTGACACTCCAGAGTATCTTGTCTGATGTCACTCTGCTAGAAAGTGGAGCATGTCACTGACTTAGTTTTAACCTTATGACGTAATAAAGGTGTTCTATTTGATAGCAGAGTTACATCTCAGAAGAAACTTGATTACACCAGTAACCATGAGGATCAGAGTTGTTGTCCCTTCCAGGATGAGTCACTTTAAAACTATTACTACTATTAAACTATGAGACAGAAATTAGCATCTCTGTTCTTTCATCTTCTATTCTGGGGCCTTTTTTTCCTTTTTTGTACTTTAGCATATCTCAGCCCTACATACGCAGAGAAAGCTGAAACTGTCAAGTTAAGGCTATGCATGTAAACATTGCAGAAAACTGAGAGCTCCCCCCATCACTTTATCCCCATATTTCAGCAACATAATTAAACCAATACTCTAGATCTCTTCCAGCGAAGACAGACCTCAAGGACTTGGAATTTTCAGAATTTTCTGAGAATGTTTTATTATCTGATGTCAGCAGATGTGGCTCAAGAGGAGGACTATGCCTGTTAAAAATAAATTTCATAAATGCTATCACAGAGACAAAGTATATATAAGCCAGTCTATTCGTAGTCCATATTTTAAAATAAATACAATGAAATATACAGCAAGCTTTATGAAAATATACAAAATTATGTTAAGATACCAGATTTAATGCTAAAAGATATTTTGCTTCTTAGTCCACAAATTTCCATAAATGTACACAGAGACGATCATATTCATGGCCTTACAGATATGTTAAGAGATTAAACGGTAAATCATCTGAACAGCTTTGGAAAAAAATCAATTCTGCATTCAAGATAATTGAGTAGGACCATATAGTAGTGAACTAGTGCTAAGATAGGGCTAGGTAACACACAACTCTAAAGTTTCCGCTAACTAACAACAAGAAGTATTCATTTATCACTTCTTGGCCTAAAGATAAACTGTGGATCATGCACTTCACTCCAATTAGCAGTCTGAGCTCACTTACTATGTATGTCTCCTCATTTTTTTTTAAAGGACAGACCAACCTGGAAATGTTCTCCTCGGGCCAATGCAAAAGAGAAAGGGAGAGAGGGGGAACATATGCTGCTTTTCATAGCCTTTACACTTCCACTAACACTCCATTGGTCAAAGCAATTCCCGTGGCCAAACCCAACATCAGGGGGAAAGGAAATCTATTCCAGCCATAGCAGGAAACACTTCCAAGTCACATATCAAACCAATAATAACCCAATTTTTCACTGGCCAAGTGTAAGTTTATGTATATCTAATTATAATACTCACTTTGCCATGAGTCATGCTGCCCTGAAATATTATTTTTTTTACATATATGTCCTCAGTTAATCTTCATAATATTCTTATGAATCTATTTAGAGATGAACAGTTCATTGATTTTGAATAATTCAGCCAGTGATGAGCAGTTAAGCAAGAACAGAACTGAAGTTCAAATCAGTCTCCTTGAATGAGCGCTCTTTAAAATGCGAAGGAAAGGAATGATTTGACAGCACTTTGCCATGTGCACCCAAAAGGCATTCATTGCATGAGCTACTCAGAAAGCCTCTACCAGCACTTACTGTGCAAGGGCACCACCCACAGCACTCACACAGCTTCAAGGCCTCGGGATAAACAAAGCAGTGAACACATGAGCTTTAATGTGAGCTCTGAGTACAGGGCAAGTAGATAACATCCTCAGCCAAACCAAATCCTTCATCTTGTATGGTGAACAGTGAGCTATTTTACAGATTATAATAATTACTAGTCACACACAGCCCGCCTCCTGTTAGTCACTGGTGTTTCTTTTGCCTTTATTTTCACGGCCACTTCAAGACATATTCTTTCTCCAAGAATCAAGTATTCATTTCTTTATGCCCCTAAGGATACACACATATAATGTCAGAAGGGTATACTTGTTACAAATAGGTACAAGTAAGCTTGCCCTTTAAGCCACATTTTCCCTCTTTTGGTGATTCTGAATTCTAGATTTGATCTAGCAGATTCTTTTGATTATAATTTTGATTGAAAAAACCAGCCATAATCTCTGTTGTGTATATTTTAAAGAGATTATAAATGAATTTATGCAATTCATGCAATGTAACTTGGATAAACAGAACTGAATATTTCCTGCAAATAGCTATCATACTCCCAGTGAAGGGAGAAAAGAGTAGAGACTGTGGTGTGAATAAAAATGTTGGACAGATCAGACATTTTGGATAAGATAGATAGAGAAGTTGGATTGACCCTTACTTGAATTAAGGAAAAAATATTAGAAATCAATGGACTATAGCCCACCAGGTTCCTGTGTCCATAGGATTTCCTAAGCAAGAATACTGGAGTGGGTTGCCATTTCCTTCTCCAGGGGATCGTCCCGACCCAAAGACTGAACCCACGTCTCTTGCATATCTTGCATTGGCAGGAGAGTTCTTTACCAGCTGAGCCACCTGGGAAGCCTTAGAAATTAAAGAATGTATTTTTTTGACAAGCCTGAGATTGATCTGAACCATTTTTAATCATCTCCAAATGGAATACAAGGTAGAAAATTCCCATGTATTTTGTGAATGTAAAGCATCCCAAATCTCATTTTGTGTGTCTTATCAATGAAATGGATGCTACCAGTTGATGTAACACATTTTGTTTATCCTGCTCTAGTTTTCCATTATTTGCTAAATTTTGTTTTAAAGGAATCCCTACAGTATGTTTCTCTCTCACTAAAAGCAACTTACAAAGAATCTACTCTGTACCAGCTAGTTTGCCAGGTCCTCTCTATCATTAGAGTCACACAAATCTAGTCAATGGCTCCCATTTTAATAAAGTAACTGCCTTTGGGTGCTCATAAATTTCTATTGGTATAACAATACACAGCTAAGAAAAATTGATTCTCTTTATGTATAACTCAATATTTCAAGCTCCTACGAGGTTAAGACTAAGAGTACAAATAATAATATCAGAAGGAAGAAAATTGTTAATCATTCAGTCATGTCTGCCTCTTTGCGACCCCGTGGACTGTAGCCCACAAGGCTCCTCTGTCCATGGGATTCCCCAGGCAAGAACACTGGAGTGGGTAGCCACTTCCTTCCCCAGGGGATCTTCCTGACCCAGGGATCGAACCTGGGTCTCCCTCATTGCAGGCAGATTCTTTACTGTCTGAGCCAGCAGAGAAGCCTCAATAACATCAGAAAGGCAACTTCAAATCAGACATTTCGTATTCAGTTTTCTTTTGCCTGCCTGGCACATATATCACATCTATCAAAATATATTAACTTCTTTAGAGAAATTTAATTTTAAATGCTACCTGCACTTGCAGGATTCTATTTGCTTGCATTTTCCCCTTGTTTTTCTTTTTTCCTTCTTTCTTCATTCATTTTTGGGGCAATTTATTTCGTTATCTTCTTTCCAGGTGGTGCTAGTGGTAAAGAACCTAGCTGCCATTGCAGCAGACATAAGAGACTTGGGTTCAGTCCCTGGGTCTGGAAGATCCTCTGGAGAAGGGAATGGCTACCACTCCAGTATTCTTGCCTGGACAATCCCGTGGACAGAGGAGCCTGGTGGGCTTCAGTCCATGGGGTCACAAAAAGTCAGACAGGACTGAGCATCTTTAGCATGCACTTAGTTATTTACTTATTTATTTGGGCTTCCCAGATGGCGCTAGTGGTAAAAAAAACCCACCTGCCACTTAGCATGTGCATGCACACTTAATTAGTTTTGTTATTATTGTTCAATTGCTCAGCTGTGTGTGACTCTTTGCCACCCCATGGACTTGCTTCCCTGTCCTTCACCATCTCCCGGAGCTTGCTCGAACTCATGTCCATTGAGTCAGTGATGCTACCTTACCACCTCATCCTCTATCATCCCCTTTCCTCCTTAATTAGTTAATTTACATAATAAATATAATTTGTCTAGTTACTGGCATCTTTGATTGACAACAAATAAATGTATACATTCTAACAGCAGAAGCTGCTTTATCAAAAATCAGACTAACTTTATTTGCCTGTGAATATCATCCATTTGGTTATTTTTCTACTAAATAAGATTAAAGTATGATATCTTGCTACCTAAAGAAAATGGTCTGTAGAATGTTACCACTTAATAAGTCAACAAAAATATATAGTTTTGCTAAAATTCGGTAAGTGAAAGCCAATTATTTGTGAGTGATAATACCCTCCAAATAAACATATTCCCCATTTCAGCATTGCAGAGCTGTGTGAATATGATACCTTTACAACTGAAGCTGATCCTAATTCCTGCTTCTTGTCAGCACCATTGGCATTTAGCAACTGTTAAGCAAATTCTAAGGACAATCTAACAAAAGATCTCTGTCATAACAGGAAAGGAAAAAAAAAAGCTGGTTTCAGGGATGAGTCACTGAAAACATAGAGCTGAGAGGGAGGCTTTCATAAAGGTACTTCTTTCCCTTTCATTCTTTAGGTTGAGTTCTGTTGATAAGGAAGTTGACTCAAACAGCTTTTGGCTTTAAAAATCACCACAGACATGCTTACCTTGGGCAATGTGGTACCATCACTAAAAGGGAATATGTTAATAGAAAAAAATAACTTAACAACTATACAGTTACATGCCATTTGAGCAGCAGATCCTAATTAGAGAGTTACTGTCAGCTTCAATTCCTCTCTTTTAAGAAAAATATAGGAAAACTGAAGAGGGTTCAAAGAAGAGCCCCAGAAATGATCAAAGAAGGGCAATGAACTTAAGGATTAATCTTAAAAGGATTTGAGTTTATATTGAAAGTAAAAGAAAGTCACTCAGTAGTGTCCGACTCTTTGTGACCCCATGGACTGTACAGTCCATGGAATTCTCCAGGCCAGAATACTAGAGAGGGTAGCCTTTGCCTTCTCCAGGGGACCTTCCCAACTCAGGGATTGAACCCAGGTCTCTCTCATTGCAGGCAGAGTCTTTACCAGCTGAGCCATAAGGGAAATCCAAGAATATTGGACTTGGTGTCCTAGTCTAGAGAAAATTAAACACAGAATAATTTACAACTGCATTCAATAAGTAATGAAATATTCTATTTGTACTTTATCTCAAGATAGAACCAAAGAGATAAGGGTACAATCAAAACAAAATAATTAAGACATGCAAAAGAACTCTTGGAGAATGAAAACGATTAATACCAAACAGAAGTATTTGTAGAATCCTCATCTGGTAAGTTAAAGAGGCAAAACTATTCCCTTAGAGAAAATTTAAGTAGATGAAAACTTCACAGGGGACAGAGCTATATACAATTGAACATGAGGCAACATCTAGATCCAGTACTCCAAATCTAAATATTTGGATTTGACATCTATTAAATGTATCTACTTTGGTGGAGCAGCCGTAAAGAGATACCCTACGCACAAGGTAAGAGAAACCCAAGTAAGATGGTAGGTGTTGTGAGAGGCATCAAAGGGCAGACACACAAACCATAATCACAGAAAACAAGTCATTCTACTCACATGGACTACAGCCTTGTCTAACTCAATGACACTAAGCTATGCTGTGTGGGACCACCCAAGATGGGCGCGTCATGGTGCAAAGGTCAGACAGAATGTGGTCCACTGTAGAAGGGAATGGCAAACCACTTCAGTATTCTTGCCTTGAGAACCCCTTGAACAGTATGAAAAGGCAAAATGATACGATCCTGAAAGAGTAACTCCCCAGGTCGGTAGGTGCCCAGTAGGCTACTGGAGATCAGTGGAGAAATAACTCCAGAAAGAATGAAGGGATGGAGCCAAACCAAAAACAATATCCAACTGTGGATGTGACTGGTGATAGAAGCAAGGTCCAATGCTGTAAAGAGCAATATTGCATAGGAACCTGGAATGTCAGGTCGATGAATCAAGGCAAATTGGAAGTGGTCACAGGAGACGGCAAGAGTGAACGTCAACATTCTAGGAATCAGCGAACTAAAATGGACAGGAATGGGTGAATATAATTCAGATGACCATTATATCTACTACTGTGGGCAGGAATCCCTTAGAAGAAATGGAGTAGCCATCATGGTCAACAAAAGAGTCCGAAATACAGTACTTGGATGCAATTGCAAAAATGACAGAATGATCTCTGTTTGTTTCCAAGGCAAACCATTCAATATCACAGTAATCCAAGTCTATGCCCCAACCAGTAATGCTGAAGAAGCTGAAGTTGAACGGTTCTATGAAGACCTACAAGACCTTCTAGAACTAACACCCAAAAAGATGTCATTTTCATTATAGGGGATGGGAATGCAAAAGTAGGAAGTCAAGAAACACCTGGAGTAACAGGCAAATTTGGCCTTGGAATGAGGAATGAAGCAGGGCAAAGTCTAATAGAGTTTTGCCAAGAAAATGCGCTGGTCATAGCAAACACCCTCTTCCAACAACACAAGAGAAGACTTTACACATGGACATCACCACATGGTCAACACCGAAATCAGATTGATTATATTCTTTGCAGCCAAAGATGGAGAAGCTCTATACAGTCAGCAAAAACAAGACCAGGAGCTGACTGTGGCTCAGATCATGAACTCCTTATTGCCAAATTCAGACTGAAATTGAAGAAAGTAGGGAAAACTGCTAGACCATTCAGGTATGACCTAAATCAAATCCCTTATGATTATACAGTGGAAGTGAGAAATATATTTAAGGGCCTAGATCTGATAGATAGAGTGCCTGATGAACTATGGAATGAGGTTCGTGACATTGTATAGGAGACAGAGATCAAGACCATCCCCATGGAAAAGAAATGCAAAATAGCAAAATGGCTGTCTGGTGAGGCCTTACAAATAGCTGTGAAAAGAAGAGAAGTGAAAAGCAAGGGGAAAGGGAAAGATATAAGCATCTGAATGCAGAGTTCCAAAGAATAGCAAGGAGAGATAAAAAAGCCTTCCTCAGCAATCAATGCAAAGAAATAGTGGAAAACAACAGAATGGGAAAAACTAGATATCTCTTCAAGAATATTAGAGATACCAAAGGAACATTTCATGCAAAGATGGGCTCGATAAAGGACAGAAATGGTATGGACCTAACAGAAGCAGAAGATATTAAGAAGAGGTGGCAAGAATACACAGAACAGTACAAAAAAGAGCTTCATGACCAAGATAATCACGATGGTGTGATCACTCACCTAGAGCCACACATCCTGGAATGTGAAGTCAAGTGGGCCTTAGAAAGCATCACTACGCACAAAGCTAGTGGAGGTGATGGAATTCCAGTTGAGCTATTTCAAATCTTGAAAGATGATGTTGTGAAAGTGCTGCACTCAATATGCCAGCAAATTTGGAAACCTCAGCAGTGGCCACAGGACTGGAAAAGGTCAGTTTTCATTCCAATCCCAAAGAAAGGCAATGCCAAAGAATGCTCAAACTATTGCACAATTGCACCCATCTCACATGCTAGTAAAGTAACGCTCAAAATTCTCCAAGCCAGGCTTCAGCAATACATGAACCGTGAACTCCCTGATGTTCAAATGGGTTTTAGAAAAGTCAGAGGAACCAGAGATCAAGTTGCCAACATCCACTGGATCATGGAAAAAGCAAGAGAGTTCCAGAAAAACATCTATTTCTGCTTTATTGACTATGCCAAAGCCTTTGACTGTGTGGATCACAATCAACTGTGGAAAATTCTGAAAGAGATGGGAATATAGACCACCTGACCTGCCTATTGAGAAACCTATATGCAGGTCAGGAAGCAACAGTTAGAACTGGACATGGAACGACAGACTGGTTCCAAATAGGAAAAGAAGTATGTCAAAGCTGTATATTGTCACCCTGCTTATTTAACTTCTATGCAGAGTACATCATGAGAAATGCTGGGCTGGAAGAAGCACAAGCTGGAATCAAGGTTGCTGGGAGAAATATCAATAACCTCCGATAGGCAGATGACACCACCCTTATGGCAGAAAGTGAAGAGGAACTAAAAAGCCTCTTGATGAAAGTGAAAGAGGAGAGTGAAAAGTTGGCTTAAAGCTCAACATTCAGAAAACTAAGATCATGGCATCTGGTCCTATCACTTCATGGGAAATAGATGGGGAAACAGTGGAAACAGTGTCAGACTTTATTTTGGGGGGCTCCAAAATCACTGCAGATGATGACTGCAGCCATGAAATTAAAAGACGCTTACTCCTTGGAAGAAAAGTTATGACCAACCTAGATAACATATTGAAAAGCAGAGACGTTACTTTGCCAACAAAGGTCCGTCTAGTCAAGGCTATGGTTTTTCCTGTGGTCATGTATGGATATGAAAGCTGGACTGTGAAGAAAGCTGAGGGCCGAAGAATTGATGCTTTTGAACTGTGGTGTTGGAGAAGACTCTTGAGAGTCCCTTGGACTGCAAGGAGATCCAACCAGTCCATTCTGAAGGAAATCAGCCCTGAGTGTTCTTTGGACGGAATGATGCTAAAGCTGAAACTCCAATACTTTGGCCACCTCATATGAAGAGTTGACTCTGGAAAAGACTCTGATGCTGGGAGGGATTGGGGGCAGGAGGAGAAGGGGATGACCGAGGATGAGATGGCTGGATGGTTCACTGACTCAATGGATGTGAGTCTGAGTGAACTCCGGGAGTTGGTGCTGGACAGGGAGGCCTGGTGTGCTGCAGTTCATGAGGTTGCAAGAAGTCGGACATGATTGTGCGACTGAACTGAACTGAAATGTATCTGGATTTCTAACCAAAAATTCAAACTTCACTGAATGCTTTGAGAATGTCTTATCTCAACAACTTGGCAGAGCAGGGTAACACTAAGTGAACCCCTGTGGTGGACTTCTCCCACTCCCCTCAGGGTTGATCAGAACCCAAGGCTCTGCTGGAACACTGGGAGCTTCTAGGCTTGCTCCAGCTGTACTAGGAAACCTTCTTTGACTATGGCATCCAGCCCTCATTGATTGTCATCCAAGCTTCTAAAAATCTTATAAGTCTACAAATCAAAACGCACACCTGGAAACAATTCTTGTCAACCCCCGCCTGTTCTGACCCTTTTCTCTGTTGCTGAGATACTTTTCCTGTTTTCAAAAAACTGACTATAAAATTCACTCCTGGGTTCAGGATCCAATTATATATCTTTCAAGAATTATTACCTATTTGGTATTCTGACCTCTCAAAACCAGATGCCTTCCTTATCTTTTTCTAACATGCGTTTTGGCTATGCTTTTGTGATTTTTCTGACCTTGCCCTCTGCGAGACTTGCCCTTCAATGTGATAATTGGATTACTAGAATTGTTTGTCTCCTTAGTTTAGTGTACAGAGTTAGACCCACTAATTAATATGTTATATGGGTCCTTTGGTTTCACTTCCATGGATATATTTATAAGCTGTAACATTCATAATTTTAAATCCTTAAAATTGTTGAAAGCTTTCTAAGCCAAATACAGAAATTTTTAGAGTAGAATTAGGAAACCAATGCTGAATATTCGTTGGAAGGACTGATGCTGAAGCTGAAGCTCTAATACTTTGGCCACCTGATGTGAAGAGCCAACTCATTGGAAAAGACCCTGATGCTGGGAAAGATTGAGGGCAGGAGGAGAAGGGAACTACAGAAAATGAGGTGGTTGGATGGCGTCATCAACTTAATAGACATGAGTTTGAGCAAGCTCCAGGAGATGGTGAAGGACAGGGTAGCCTGGTGTGCTAGGGTCCATGGGGTTGGCAGAGTCAGCCATGACTTAGTAACTGAACAATAATAAAAACCTCATGTGAATGGCATACTTCGCAATTGCTAGTATGTTGAGAGAGGGGGAAATTACAAATAAAATATGGATTGGTTCTCAGATTGGTTGACAACAAGGTGAAGTTTCAAGCATCATCAGCCTTCTGGTTTCATAGACCCAGTCTAAGGTCTATGTTTTTGTGGTCAGCAGTTTTTCATCTGGAGCAGTCTGCTTCCTATAAGAACAACTTCAGAACATGTCTCAGGCCTTTATCTATATCTTTCAGGGAACTGGGAGTTTGGTGATTACATCATGCAGCAGAATTGTAGTCTAAATTGTTACCAGTTCCCCAACCCAACAGCTATTCTTTGTCTCTACATCTTCCTATTTCCCAATCATTAACTCTTCAGTCAGCATTTTACTTCAAAAGACAAGGACACAGGCGCTTGTACATGGTTTCAATTATGGGTGGAATTTTTCCATTTTTCTCCTTTTTTCTTTTTGCAACTAAGATACTTTAATGATTTTAATCATTCCATATATTTTCAAAATCTTAAGATCAAACACAAAGCAAACTAAGAAAATGCAGTTATGTAATTACCTAATTATTCTAAACAAAGCAAGAGGAATTCATTTATGAAATAAAATTACTTTTTGTTCAGCTATCAATATTTGTGCATGTGTGCATGTACCTGTACACATATATTAGGGAAATCTCAACCTAATATAATATCATTTGAAACTGATGAAAGATATCTATTTTATAAACATTTTTTGATAAAGTGACATAGAAAATAATAATTAAACCTTCTTCAGCTGTGTTTAGGAGTCAGCAAGTTTAGAGTTAAGTGAGGCCAAGTAATTTTATTTCTCAGTTCAGTTCATTCGCTCAGTCATGTCCGACTCCTTGCGACCCCATGAATCGCAGCACACCAGGCCTCCCTGTCCAGCACCAACTCCCGGAGTTCACTCAGACTTGCATCCATTGAGTCAGTGATGCCATCCAGCCATCTCATCCTCTGTCGTCCCCTTCTCCTCCTGCCCCCAATCCTCCCAGCATCAGAGTCTTTTCCAATGAGTCAACTGTTCACATGAGGTGGCCAAAGTACTGGAGTTTCAGCTTTAGCATCATTCCCTCCAAAGAAATCCCAGGGCTGATCTCCTTCAGAATGGACTGGTTGGATCTCCTTGCAGTCCAAGGGACTCTCAAGAGTCTTCTCCAACACCACAGTTCAGAAGCATCAATTCTTTGGCACTCAGCTTTCTTCACAGTCCAACTCTCACATCCATACATGACCACTGGAAAAACCATAGCCTTGACTAGACGGACCTTTGTTGGCAAAGTAATGTCTCTGCTTTTGAATATGCTATCTAGGTTGGGCATAACTTTTCTTCCAAGGAATAAGCGTCTTTTAATTTCATGGCTGCAATCACCATCTGCAGTGATTTTGGAGCCCCAAAAAATAAAGTCTGATACTGTTTCCACTGTTTCCCCATCTATTTCCCATGAAGTGATGGGACCAGATACCATGATCTTCATCTTCTGAATGTTCAGCTTTAAGTTTGTCTCACATTTGCAGAATCCAAAATTCCAATACAGAATTCTCTTGAAAAATGCAAAAATGTAACTAGTGTTTAGAATTCTGACCTCAAAACATGTGTATGGCCTATTTTTAAAACCAAAGCATATTATATGTGTTTCAGTGGTTGGAATTAATTTTCCAAGCACAAGTTACAAAGTGACAATAATTACCTCCATTTTGATTGTTGTTGATGATGTTCTATAATGTTCCAGTGGGAATTGACCATAATTGGTAATGTTTTTTAGAATATAATTGTTCATCTAATATATGATTTTGAAATTGACTGTATTTCTGACCCAAAAGAGACATTTTTGCTATAGACTGTCAGTAAGCATATATTTTGCTTCAAAAGACAAAGATCTAAGAATAAGATAGGAAAATATTACTGAAAAACATCATTATGCAAGAGAGTATAGAACTAGATGCTAAAATTGTTTCATAATTCATTTGTTAAGGTGCTTCAAAGAGATTTAAATATTTATGAACTGGAAAAATCAGATAAGGCTTCATGAAGGACTTGTTCGATCCTGAAAAGATGATAATGGTTTTGTTATTGATGCTGGTGATGAAGGTAATAGTAGTATGAATTGAGCACACAGTTATGCCAAGCATTGTGCTTTACATAATTATTTCATTTAGTCTTCATAGTACCTTATAAAGTAGAAATATGATTATCTTTATTTTACAGATGAGGAACTGAGGTATAAAATATTGTTATTCCAAGCGATGATAGAATTCGAACCCTGCCAGCCTGTTTTCAGATTTTCATTCTGATTTCCTGTCCTGGTTAAATAATCAGAGAAGTTTGACAAGTACCATCCAAGATCATTATTGCATACAAGCTTGCCCAGATTTCTCAGAATCCCCTTTCCTGCTAGCCTCTGCTGTTCTCAGTCTTCTCAGTGGGACCTGGCTAGTTGACCTTGGGCACTCTAATACTAAATTTGTGTTGAGTCACTAGTAAGACTGCCAAGAGCTTGAGAACTGACAAAGAAAAATCTGACTGCATATTAGAATAACCTAGGTAGCTTGTTAAAATTACAGATTCACAGATCATCATTTCTTGAAATCTGTACTTTAAAAAATAGTTCTAATATTAATTTAGGATTGGTAAAAGAGCATTTGAGATCAATAGTTTGTGGCTTATCCACGGATCAGTTGTCCGAAGACTTCACTGCCTCTGGTGACAAAAGCTTCCTCAGGACACGGTGTCTCTGAGGCTATTCTGTTATTCATTTAACAAACAAACATTCAATCAAAACTAACTGAGTCAGCCACTGTGTCAAATTCTGAAATAAAAAAGAAGAAAAAAAAAAAGACAGTGTCTTCCTTTAAGAAGTTCGCCATTGACATACAGAGATAAGCCAAATGCAGGATTTGCTAAGTAAGTTTCAGAATCAATTTTTGTATGGGGTTCAGTGAGAGCACATTAAAAGGGCATTACAATCTCCTGGCTCATTACAATCTTGCTTTCTGTGCCTCTTCCTTTTGGTGGCCCTTCCCACACAGTCCACCAAAGATTTTACTTACGTCATTTCATTTAAAATCTCCACAACAACCCTAAGAAGACAGACATTAGTGATTTCAAAGATAAGGAAATTGGGACTCAGAGGGATTTACAAAACTGTCTAAGGATATACACCTAAGCAACAGAAGGAGAATTCAAAACCACAGCTATGCATCCCCAAATCCAAAAGTACACTGCTCACATATTGCAAATTGCCAACAATTTTAAGGATGTTTATCTCAGAAAATGAATAGTACAGTCAATCCTTTGCATAAGGAAATAGCTAGGATTTTAAGCCCTTTGCCTAGTTCCAATAAGTAATACATCCAGTCCTTTTGAACAGTTTACGTCTTGCTTGGTGAACAAAGAGTTATGTTACAGTGAATGCAACAACAATTCAAAACCGGAAGCAGCCCTCTTCATTCTGTGGGCTCTTATTTGCTTTGGCCCCTGATAGGAGTCAAGCCACAACTGAAGTTCTGTTCCCAGGGAGCCATTTTCTTTTCTCTCAGCAGAACCTGAGCCCATTTTTTTTTTTTTTTGCAAGCTGCTACTTATAAAGCATTTTGTGGTGGCTCAAGAAAATAAGACTGTAGATTAAAAAGACTAAACTGAAATTATCTCATATTCAAACTAATCCTGCCTCTAGAAGGTAACATTTCATGAGGTACTACTGAATTTTACTAATTAATGTTAAGGGTAGAGTTATAATGATCATTTTAATCTTTCAGCAGGGGCTACTTTGAAAGAAATTAGGAATTCAATGTATCAAATAGATGAACACATTTTCATATAGCATGAGAGTATGATTATATGCTTTATCAGGTGGTTGTGGTGGTGGTGGCTTAGTCACTGAGTGGTGTCCAACCCTTACGACCACATGAACTGGACTGTAGCCTGCCAGACTCCTCTGTCTTCGGGATTCTCCAGGCAAGAATACTGGAGTGGGTTGTCATTTCCTTTTTCAGGGGATCTTCCTGACCCAGGAATTGAACCTGGGTCTCCTGCATAACAGACAGATTCTTTACTAACTGAGTTACAAGGGAAGCGTGCTTTATCAGAGTACGTTTAAAATAAACTACCATCTAGAACTATCACTTCATCAATAGGATTTGAGTGAAGTTTATAAAAAGAGGGAGATGATTTTGAGGATTTGAGGAATTTGGAATTCAAACATTTGCCCATTCAATGAGGAACAGAGGGAAGATGATTATAAGAGTTGAAATATAAGTAACATATCAGTAAACAAGGATGTCATAGTCATCAGCAATACCAGTCTTCTAATGTAAGCTGGGGAGCCCTAAAGGCACTCAAAATGAGACAAATACCTGTGATCTAACAGCTGTCAGACTGTAGCCACTCCCTATGGTAGTGAACTGAGAATGTGAAAAACACAGGATACTGCCCCCAGATAGCTGAGATGCAAATGAAAAGGATGATTTCAGTGAGTCCCAATTCTTTTTATCTTCCCATACTAGAAAAGAGCTGAATTTCTTAACTTGGATTATCTGGTTTTCCTTAATTAACCATTATCTTTGAGGGCTTCCCTGGTAGTTCAGTTGGTAAAGAATCCACCTGCAATCAATGCAGGAGACCCAGGTTCAATTCCCGGTTCAGGAAGATCGACTGGAGAAGGGATAGGCTACCCACTTCAGTATTCTTGGGCTTTCCTGGTGGTTCACTGGTAAAGAATCTGTCTGAAATGCAAAACACCTGGGTTCTGTCCCTGGATTGGGAAGATGGAGACCTGGGTTTGATCTCTGGTTTGAGAAGATCCCCTGGAGAAAGGAACGGCTACCCACTCCAGTATTCTGGCCTAGCGAATTCCATGGACTGTATAGTCCATGGGGTCACAAAGAGTCAGACACGACTGAATGACTTTCACTTCAGTTTTGATGTTAAGACTACTTGCCCTTTGTGGAAAAACTTCTATACAATTTGGTTTCTTTTCTTGCCATCCCAGAGCAATTCTCTCAGGGTTACTTGACATGCTAACTCCCAGGCTTGACATCCTAAAAATTCCCACCAAATAAAATGTAACTCTCAACTTTTAGGTTGTGACTATTTTTTAAGTTGATGTAAGTGTTGAATTACACAGGAACAGTGGATTTTGTGTGTATATATGTGCCTTTGAGCTCTCCATCTGTCACCTTTCATATTTGTTTCCTTATATTAATATTTTCCCTTATTATATTTATCTTAAGAATTCAGAAGTGAATGTATACATTATTGGCATTTTGTAACTAAACCATGTAATAAGAAACAAATATAACATGTAAATAATTAGAAAACATTTAAATTTTTAAAAATTTTTGCTACAATGTATGCCTTAAAAAAAAAATCTAGTCTCAACATTTTGAAGTCTCACCCAATATTCCAAAAGAAATTCTAAAATATCTTAAAAAATTCTGCTGCTGCTGCTGCTAAGTCGCTTCAGTCGTGTCCAACTCTGTGCGACCCCATAGACGGCAGCCCACCAGGCTCCTCTGTCCCTGGGACTCTCCAGGCAACTTTCGCTAAAAAATTCTAAAGGTACCTAAAATACTTTTACTTAGTTATTTCTAACAATTTTCTCAGGATAAATGTAATGGGTCATATTAAGAGTTTCAACAATGCAAATAGCAAACAATGAGGGTTTTTTCATTTTACTGGTAGATGAATTCTGTCTGACCTCACTACTAAGAAATTCGGCTTCAAATTGTTTTTGTTTTCCTTTGTTCCAGGAGCTTAGGCATGACTTTTCTCTACTAGCTGTATTCAACTTCTCCAATAGTGTTATTCACCTCATCTGCTGATAAAGTAATGAAATCCATTTCTTATCTTGAATAACCATACCAAAAATTTATTTCAAGGATTTTCAAAGAAAAACATTGACTTTGGGATATGAAATATCAAGGTTAGAGCTGTTAAAAGGATTAACATATTATCAAAATAGATTGAAAATCTGTTCTGAAGACCCTAAGGTTTGGGATGGAAGTAAGCCAAAATCACAATAAACTATAAGATATAAAACAATTCACATAAAATGTCTGAACTGCTATGGTAAGGTTTCTATCAGGTTGTGAGAAATCAAGAAGGCTTCTTGGAGAAACTGCTGCTGCTGCTGCTAAGTCGCATCAGTCGTGTCCAACTCTGTGCGACCCCATGGACGGCAGCCCACCAGGCTCCCCCGTCCCTGGGATTCTCCAGGCAAGAACACTGGAGTGGGTTGCCATTTCCTTCTCCAATGCATGAAAATGAAAAGTTAAAGTGAAGTCGCTCATTCGTGTCTGACTCTTAGCAACCCCATGGACTGCAGCCTACCAGGCTCCTCTGTCCATGGGAATTTCCAGGCAAGAGTACTGGAGTGGGTCGCCAGTGCCTTCTCCACTTGGAGAAACTAGTATTTAATAAAAAAGTATTTAATAGAAGGATAGGATTTAGAAGAACAGATTAGAGGTGGGGATTGTAGTTATGTAGGATATAACATCAACAAACCATCAGAGGAAGAAAAAAAGTACATTTAGGGAAATCAAGGCATTCATTTCCTCCATGGTGTTCTGTACCTACTACAACTTGATATTTGTCACAGTATGCTCTGGTCTTTTTTAATGTGTTTTTGTCCCTACGAAAAGTTACATATGTTGCTCAAAAATAGAGACTTGATTTTATTATCTTTTATCTCTATCAGTTCAGTCAGTTCAGTTGCTCAGTCGTGTCTGACTCTTTGCGACCCCATGAATCACAGTATGCCAGGCCTCCCTGTCTATCACCCACTCCCAGAGTTCACTCAAACTCATGTGCATCAAGTCGGTGATGCCATCCAGCCATCTCATCCTCTGTCGTCCCCTTCTCCTCCTGTCTCCAATCCCTCCCAGCATCAGGGTCTTTTCCAATGAGTCAACTCTTCACATGAGGTGGCCAAAGTAAGCATAATTCTTTGTATATCAAAAGTTACTGGCTTTCATAATTTTTTTTATTCATTTGAGAAATGTTCCTACAGCATTTGCTAATAAGAAGGGTATCAAAAATAAATCAATAAATAAGTGGACCACTCTTATCTCTGACATTGAGATTTCAGTTGGAAAGAGATGTATGTAGCTTGGGATACTATATACTGTAGCTCGAGATAAGAGAACTAAAATTTACTAAATGCTTTTCATTGCCAGCCTAGAAATAATCCTTTCACCCACACTGCAAAGTAAGGTATTAATTCTACAGATGACGGAACCTTAAATATGTGAGAAAACTTCTAATTTCTATCAAAATCTCACATCTTGGCAAGGGAATGGAAAATGGACTTTCTTTCTCTGTTCTTATGAACTTAAATTTCTGGTATTTGACTCCTTACCATAGATTTAGTCTGTTTTAGTTTCCATCTGCCCATCTATCCTGAATCTCTTGACCCTGATGTTCCCCACTCCCTTGCTATCTTCACCTTCCAAATTCAACACAAATCTAAGAGATAGAAAGCCCTTCATACAGATAGTGTTCACACATCCCTTTCCAGACTACCTCCTTCTTGTGACTTCTTGTCTGAGTGTCACATGCTCCATTTTACTCCTTTAGTAAAGTCAAACCTGTCTTCTTGGTTTCTCCTATTCTACCCTGCACATGACCTACACATGACTCAGTGTCCATGTTGATAATCCAACTTTTGTTGTGATGTTTATGATTCCTATCTTCCGAACCATGCTCATCCAAGATTTCTTGATTTTGGCAGAGGAGATCTCTCCTAGAATTCCCAATCATTCCCAGTATCCTATAACAGATTATTCTGAAAACCTAATGCAAAATATACACTTTCTTTGTATTGCGTAGTCTTCTATTATCTTTAACTTTCCCTCCTCAAGCATTAAAGACTTCTTTTGGTTTGGAAATCACCAAAACTATCTCTATTTGGCTATCCACTAGGTCACAGGTTTTGGCAAGGTAGTAATAAAACGAGAGGTTCCTCTTGGAATTGGAATAAAAAGGTGTGTGTGGTCAATTATCATAAACTCTTTGGATAATTTATATTCATAAAATAATAATATTTTAATATAAATAAGATAATTTATATTCATAATTACATTCACCTAATCATCACACTATACTGTTTAATGAGCTTGACTAAAAGACAATGAAGTGAGCACAGGGCTTAAAATCAGGTAATGTTTTATAATTTGTTGAAAAGAGACAAGAGACATTTACCTTGAAGTGTTTATATGAATTGTATTAGTTTCCTAAAGTAGAAGGAAAAAAATTACCACAAACTAGAGATTTGAAAAACTAAAATGTATTCTTTCACAGTCATGGAGACCAGAAGTCTAAAATCACAGTACTAGCAGGGTCAGTTCTTTTAAAAGCTATGAGGGAGAAACCATCCTACGCTTCTGAGAATGGAACATTTCCTGCCATGTCAATAAACAAAGGATGTCATAGTCATCAGCAATTGCAGCCACTATGGATGGTGGAAATGAGTCCTGAGGGAACTCTGGAAGGAAATACCTGCCATCTAGTAGCCATCAGACTGCAGCCACTTCCTATGGTGAGCCCCAAGGAAACTCTGGATGTGAAAACACGGGATAGTGGCCCCAGATAGCTGAGGTGCATATCAAAGGAATGATTCCAGTGAGCCCAGACTCTTGAATCTCTCCATACATACAAAGGCATTAAATTCCTGACCTTGACATATCTGATTTCTTTAATTAACAATCTTTTGATGTCCCAGCTACTTGACCTTCGTTACACACTCCTATATATCCTAGCTCCTCCCCGAGACTTCTTGGAACAGTTTTTCAGAGCTATCTGAAATGCCACCTTCCTGGATGCAGTCCTCATTCCTGGCTGCAGTCCTCATTTTGCCCCAAATAAAACTTAACTTGCAACTTTCACATTGTGCACATTTTTTTTTCAACACTTTTCTTCTAGCTTCTAGAGATTATTTGTTGGCAATCTTTGGGGTACCATGGCTTGTAGATGTCACCACTCCAATTTCTGCCTCTGCTGCCACTTGCTGTTCTTCTCTGTGTCTGTTTCCTCTTCATAAAGGCACCAAACATTGTCTTAGGGTCCATCCTAATACAGTATGATCTCATTTTAACTAATTACATCTGCAAAGACCTTATTTCAAATAAGGTCATGTTCTGAGGTTCTGGATGGACATGAATTTTAGGGGGACACTATTCAAGCTGATGTATGAGTAACGGTAGAAAGGATTGTAAAGCACCTAGCATAATGCCTGGCACGTAATTATGGCTCAATAAAGAGTAATTACAGGCATTTGCAGTTCATTAAATTAGCTAGTCAGTCTTGAGTGATGTTGGAGACTGCTGAGCATGAAGCCGAACTCCATAGCAACTTACCACAACCATGTCACCTTATCTTTCCCAGTGTTTCTTCTTTTTCTCCCAAACCCAAACAATTTAAGCTCAGTGCTCAAGGCAAGTAAATTCAACCCTGAAATCAATCAGTTTGCTCTAGCCTCTTGAAAGCCACATTAGTACCCCTGAAATATAAGCAGGGAATTAGCAAAGACCTCTAATGCTTTGAATTAAATTTTGTGCCAAAGTGCTCTGGGTATTCATAACAGATTGTCCATTGTTCATTAGTAAAGGGAGGGTCCATAAGTGCTTCAAATTAAGATGTGGGGTTTTTATTTTTTGTTTTAATTGTATGCTTTACTTTGCCAGTCTTTGTGGAGCCAATGGCAGCGACTTCTCTGTCCCTTTCATAATTTTTTTCTGGGTGCTACAATTAAAATTGTGGCATTCTTAGATATAGGGATTTTAAGGAAAAAATATATTTTTCCACCAGAAAGTTAACTGTGATTATACCGTGAATTAAGGCAGACTGTGAGAAAACTTCACATTGTTTTACAATATTTTTGCTGAATTATTCTCTGATCTGATGCCTTTAATTCACTTTGAGGGGTATTAAAAAATAGGTTACTGAAACACACTTTTGCATTTATTAAAAGAATGTTGTGGATAGCATTGTTTAACACATCACACCATAGTTGTGGTTTTTTGTTTTGTTTTGTTTTGTGAATGTAATTCAAAAATATTTCTCGAGATTCAATTTGGAGAATTGCTTTATTCTTCTGGGTAAGTGTCCCCGTGTTCCCTGGTGGCTCAAACAGTAAAGAATTCACCTGCAATGCAGGAGACCTGGGTTCGATTCCTGGGTTTGGAAGATACCCTGGAGAAGGAAATGGCAACCCACTCTACTATTCTTGCCTGTAGAATTCCATGGACAGAGGAGCCTGATGGCTACAGCCCACAGGGTCACAAAGAGTCAGACACGACTGAGAGACTAACACTCTAGGTAAGTGTGTTTTTCTTATTGTGTAGACGCTTTGAGATAGTTAACCAACCATGATTCTGCGTTTTCATGATCTGCTAGATAATTTAAGATGTATCTGTTCCCTATTACTAGAAAATGTCCTCTCAGCATATATTTTGTTTCTAATCACATTTTCGTTGTTATAGTTTAGTTGCTGAGTCATGTCTGACTCTTGTGACCCCGTGGACTGGAGCCCACCAGTCTCCTCTGTCTATGGCGTTTCCCAGGCAAGAATACTGGAGTGAGTTGCCACTTCTTACTCTAGGGGATCTTCCTGACCCAGGGATTGAACCCACATCTACTGCATTGGCAGGCAGATTCTTCACCACTGAGTCACCAAGGAAGACCCCATCACACCTTTAGTTTCATCTTATTTTTCTCACCTTCATTCTTCCAGATTTGTTAGTCTACTCTTTAATTTCCTCCTTTCCCCCATTTTGAGGTCTGATTTGTATGCATTTGGATAATTGCTTTGAATTATTCTAGAACAAGGCAAACTAAAAGAAAAAATATTTAAATTAATGAAATGCAATTCATATATGTATTAGTTTCAAGAAAACTCAGTTGAGTTAGGCCTAGTTGAGTTTAAAATACCCATTATTTCCAGGATGGCCACTAGAAGGAGAGTTTAACTATGTACTTTTCCAGTATATTTATGAGATTCTACTCAACGTGTAGTAAAAAATCCCAGAATTAAAGAAAAAAAATGAGACTGCAAATACAAATTATTACCATTAAAAAAGTTATTAGGATCTAATTTTGCAAGGCCTTGCAGGAATTCTCTAGGAAGAACAGATCTAGCATCTGTCCCCTGGAATTTAGTATGAATCATGGATACATCATAAGCAAATCTAACAATTTGGGATCCAAAATTATTCAAGCTATATTTATATCAGTCTAAGAACATAAGGGTATATTCAGTTCTGGTTGAAAGTAGCTGCTGCAAAACATTTTTATAAATGGGCTTGTCTTGAGGTAAACAAAAGATGGTTCCCATGAGCTACTAGGATTTAAACAACTTCTGAGTTAATTCAAATGACATAAGTGGAATGTTTTAAGAATTATCTTACAAAACAGTTTTCTATTTGCCCATTAATTTTCTTCAGACATCAGTTCACTAAGAGAAAGTAATAACCTCTAAAAGGTATTGCAAAATCTGTAATAAGTATGCAGTTTTAATTTAAATATCTCAAGTAAACATCCAAGTTTGTAAAAGCATTAGAATATTTCCAGTGCTTGGTTTATTAGAAATGAAATTTCCCAGACTAAAGTCCAGTGGGAGAGGAATGATTGCTTCATAATTCATCTTTTCCTCATTCTAAATGCCAAAGCTCCTTCTCCCTTTTATAATAAAAATATAGTAATCATCTCAAATGGTCAGCATATGTAATGCCATATAATTGCCATGACATGCCAAAAAAGTAGGCAAAAATGTAGGCATGTCTTTGGATTACTATTTTCCAGCTGCCAGGCCCATGACAACTTGACCACACAAGCTTTTGTACCATATTGCCATTCTGGCTGTTATGTGATTATAACTAATCATGGCAAAGCCAAGAGGCTTTGCTCACTATCACCATCATTTTCTGAAGATGTTACAGCAGGACCAAGATAAAGAGAGATAATTTTGTAACTAACTATGACAGATAATTAACTTCAAACTTAGAAATTCTGGAGAAAATTTGGTTACATGTTAAGACATAAATAATTCTACAAAGAAGGCAATTAAACACTGAAACAGTGCAGATGCAATTTAGTTTACAAACATAATGAGTAAAATTCATTAAATCTCATTTCCATTAACTTTTATATGATTTTAGGGTCCAGCAGATCTATTCTAAAATGGTTACCTCCCACATTCAAGTGATTCCAATTATTGAAATAACTCAATAATGTTCTTGCAAAAATGAATTTGACATCCAAATCTTCAATAATTCACACAACTATTAAAAGAGCATTTGTCCTTAATTTGGAGAAATTTAATTTCCTGCCCGGATGAGAATTCCTACTTTAAAATATATTTTAACTAGTAAATATTTTAAATGTGATGCTTTTGTCTCTATATAAGATGCTCTCTCTTCAAAGTAAATGAAAAATATCTCCTAAGCCATAAACTTCATCAGGTGGAGATGGAACTCAACCAGAACATTATACTGAGGAAAAAAGATTTAATTTAAATGCCTAATTACACTCCCATAAGGTACAACTCTAAGCTAACACTGCTTGCACTTGAAGCCTCTTGAAAGTTTACATATTGTAAAAGTGTAATTAAAATGCATTCTTGATTGATTTGCTTTTATTTAATGAGAGATGCCTAGCACTAAAGCTAACAATTATATATTATATATGGGCTTCCCAAGTGGCTCATTGGTAAAGAACCCACCTGCAGTTCAGGAGACCTGGGTTTGATCCCTGGGTCGGGAAGATCCCTTGGTGGAGGGCATGGCAATCCACTCCAGTATTCTTGCCTGGAGAATCCTAGAGACAGAGGAGCCTGGCAAGCTACAGTCCATACAGTTGCAAAGAGTACACAACTGAAGTAACTCAGCATGCACACATATACATATATAGTCTTTCAAAAGGAAACAGTAGCTACTGTAAGATTATCTAAGCACTTAACAAAAATTCTTTTTCTAAAATGTACTGTCAGACTGCCCACTAGACCACACTATTGAAATAGTTAACTGAGTATTGGATGATAATAATCATACATTCTTACTTGGTTGGTTTCAGATTTCAGTAGTCTATAAGTTTTTAACTCAATAGAAATTCTCTCCATTTATTTATTGCTGTGGATTGTTATTGACTTTCAAATGCCTCATGACAGTTGTGATTAATTATGTTCCTTAAATAAAGAGTTTTCAAACTGGAACTTAAAGGAGCCAGAAGCTCAGGGCTTCCATGTGTTCTACAAATTCTTTCAGCAGCTTTTCATTCGTGACTCCTGGTTTTCATAACACAGAGAAAGATCTATTGCTTCAACGTGCTGACTTTGTTTTTAATTACCTAGCATTATATTACCTGTTACTGCTATTTCATAATTTAAAATATAGCCATAAATACAAAAAAATAATTATGAAAAAAGAACATATTGTTTTAAATACATGAGGCTTCCCCAGTGGCTCAGCCGGAAAAGAATCCACCTCTAATGCAGGAGGCATAGGGGTTGTGGGTTTGATCCCATGGTCAGGAAGATCCCCTGGAGGAGAAAACAGCAACCCACTCCAGTATTCTTACCTGAAAAATCCCATGGACAGAGAAACCGGGCAGAATATGGCCCAAAGTGTCTGAAAGAGTCAAACATGACTGAGCGACTAAGCACAGCACAGCACAAATACATATCTTCAAAGTTGGAGCGTATATTTTCCCATTCTATCTTTTTCATGTCCCCTAAATAATATTTAATCATTTGTAGGTACTCAAGAGGCATTTACTCCAAATGTACTACAGGTTAGCTCTTTGCTTCCATCTGAAAGAGAAAATATAAATCAATTTTAAAAAGAGTAATCAGAAAGTTGAGGTTTTCTTGTGCTTTTTAAAGGAAAATGCTATTGAGGAGATCTAAAATAAAATCTGTTTTACACAAAGATATTTAACCTTTAAAAGTCTTTCATCTGACTCTATTGAATTCAAGTAAACTTTGCAAGCAATACATCATATTAACTGTATCTATTTTTTAAACTTAAAAAGTTATAAAACATGTTCTCCAGTCTTAGAGAGATTCAGTTCAGTACAGCAAACATCTGTTCTTACTATGAACTAGGCATGATAGGCAGTGGTGAAATAAAAACATGGTATAAAATGTTGTCTTCTAAGAACTTCTACATGCGGAAACACAAGACCACACATCTCAGGAAGGTGTCAATACTCTCTGGAAGTAGGCTTAGGAAAATCAGAAGTATTTCAGAGATGAGAATAACTGCAAACAAAGACATCAAGATGAGGCAGTATTGTTGCATATCTCTGTTGAGTATCCATATCCTAGATACCAAGCTGGGAATACCAACATGGAGAAGACAAAGATTCCTGTTACCAAGAGGGACACAGGAAGGAGTTTGAGAACAGATGTGTACACAAGAAACCATGGAAACCCTGGGGAAAGTGCATCTCAGGACTGAAGATGTGAAAGTTGGAGAGTTTGGGAATCCAACATATGAGAGGGGAGATCAGATCCTTCATTCTCCAGATAACAAACCTGAAGTAATATCAATAAACCCAACTTCCATGCAATGAGCATTTAGAAAGACAGGTAGAATGGAACTAATTCCTTTTAGATCTTTCATTAAGCCTGTAACTTAAATTTCAATAAGTACCAGCTGACTTCATTTAGTCTTTAGAAGTCAATGCTTATTTTTGTGGTCAAATAGATACAGTATACACTGACACATTCTAGAGTTTTGGATTATTTTCTGCATTTCAGTAAGGCCAGTATGAAAATATCAAATATCTTTAGGTTTGATCAACTTCCAAGAAAAAAATGTAAAGTCCATGATGAAAGGTAGAAAAAGAATATTTTGAGATAAACCTTCAAATACACTAAAATTTTTTTAAAACTTATTTTATGATAAGTTCTAAATTAGTTCCCAGACTCATGCATCTTCATCAAAAAAGACAGATTTTGAAGAACACCTCAGACTTCTTTATTTGAATCTTCACAGGTAGACCTGGGAATTTATATGTTTTCTAAATTGTTTTAATGATTCTGGGATACAGCCAGGTCTGGAAGCTCCAATCCAAATAATGCTACCTGTTAGTGAAAAACTGTTTCAAGAAGAGATTATTTTTGTAATATCTATTTCTTAATAAAGACATAGTGAGTGACAAAATATGCTTTAGCTATAAAACAATATATGGAATGAGCAAATTAAAAAATATTTGCCCTCACTGGAACTTTGGATATAATATTTGTTATTAAATATACAATTAATATCTAATTAGGAGTAAATATACAGAATTTATTAAAAAAAAACTCATACAACTCAATGACAAAAACAAAACAAATCTGATTCCAACCACTATGGAAAAAAATATGGAGGTTCTTCAAAAAAATTAAAATATAACTGTCATATGATTCAGTCGTTCCACTTCTGGTTATTTACCTAAAGAAAACGATAGCACTAATATGCAAAAATATAGACAACTCTGTGTTCATTGCAGCATTACTTATAATAGCCCAAGATATGAAAGTGAGCAAGTATCCATAGAGAGATGAATGGATAAAGAAGATGTGATTTGTGTGTATACATACACACACATAAACACACACCTACACACATATGCACAATGAAATATTACTAAGCCATTAAAAAGAATAAGATCTTGCCATCTGTAACATGATGACTGGGCCCAGAAGGTACCATGCGAGTGAAATAAGTCAGGCAGAGAGGGACAAATACTGTATGATTTCATTTGTATGTGGGATCTAGGAAGGCAAAACAAACAAAACAGAATCAGATTCATAGATACAAAGAACAAACTGGTGGCTGCCAGGTGAAGGGTGTGGGGGGATGGGCAAAACAGGTGAAGGGCACTAAGAGGCAGAACTTTGCGTTATATACACGTACACCCATGGCTGATTCATGTTAATGTATGGCAAAACCCACCACAATATTGAAGGTAATTAACCGCCAATTAAAATAAATTAATTTTAAAAAAATAAAATAAATAAGTTGTGGGGATATAATACACAGGAGACATGGTCAATAATATTCAGTAAGTTATGGTACAGATGGTAGCTAGATTATCACGATTATCTCATAACCCATACAGATGTTGAATCACTATGTTGTAACCCTGAAACTAGTGCAACATTGTAAGTTAATTTTACTTCAATTTTTCTAAAAGTTAAAAATATATAAAATTAGATACATAGGAAATTGAAGAAATACTAAAAAACAATAGAAGAGAAAGAATTGATATAGAAGAAAGTTTAGGTTGTAAATGATAGGAGTAATGATAGGAGTTAGGAGAGAAAATGCCCTTTCAATACTGGATGTTCATTATATATATATATATATTTATATATATATATATCTGCTATTCAAATGAAAAATGAAATCATACTTTAGAAAGTAATTTGCATTATTTTTATGTTAAAATATGGTATAATAATATTTCTATTTTATTCTAATTCCCCCATCCTCCTTAATGTTGGATTAGTATTTCATTGTATTGGAGCACTGTAATTTAACCAATTACAAAAGTTAAATTCTTCCGCATATCTTCACCTCATGTAAATAGACACCACTGTCTCAAGCCAGACCTCAAGTCCCACACTCCCTACCCAATTTATATTTTAGTTACTACTAACAAAATAGTACAAGTTCACATTGTAAACATAGCATACTACTTACTTATTTATCATCTGCTTAAATTTTTCTAATGCTTTCCCATTATATACACAAACGCAAGTTTCTTTTCCTAGTTAACAGAGCAACTACATAATCTCGTCTTTTTTTTTTTTTTTTTTTTTTAATGTTAGCCTTCTCTCTCACACTCTCCACTTCACCCTCTCTGTTCTAGCCATACTGGCCTTTGCTTCCTACAAAGCACCAGGTTTGTTACTCCCTAAGAGCCTTTGCTCTAACCACACTCTCTAATGGTAATCCCATGTACCCACTTTTTGCCTGGCTTCAGTTTGTTAGTCAAATATATAGCAAGATTCCAGCCCATCTGTATAGATACGCTGACACTTATTGTCATATCGTTTAGTTTAAATATTTGTAATACACACATCACAACCTAATGTTTACATTGTCTAGTTATTTTTAGAAATTTATTCAGTATTAACAACCTATCAGTGCCCCCCCAAAAAGTGTGCAAATTCTATGAAAACAAACACCCATATGGTCATTGCTATAAGCCCAGTGCTAACTTGCTACATAGCTACATAGCAGGTAATGAACAGATGTTTGTTGAATAAAAGGATGAATGCACAAAAGAATAAATATTCTAGCCTCTCCTTCCTGACAACATGTCCTAAGCCAGCACATTTTACCTTCTACTGACCATGTGAACTAGTGGTCTTGGCTTCACCAATCCCACTATCCTCCACTGTGGCTTTTACAACTCCAAGTCCAGGTTGATCTTAGGAATCCTATCAGGCTACTCCAGCCAGGTCTCTTGCGTCCTTCTCTTCTTCAAAGAGTTCATGTTATGGAAAAATAATTCAATTCATCTCCAATGATAAGGACTCCAAATACCATGCTCTCACTCTAAGTAATTCACAAAAGAGGTAGCATGAGACCCAGAGCAGAAGTTATAGCTTTGGCTCTGGAATGTTCTTCTCTGTCTGAAGCCCTACTTTAGATCATTGTAAAAGGAGAGGACGCAGTTATTGGGGATCCTACATATTGCACCCTATAAGAAAATAAACCAAAGAGCCACATATTCTATCATCTAGATAATCCAAGAGCTTAACCTAAATTAATCCGAATCTAGAGGCAAAGACTATCTTCCATATTGATCAAGCTGCTCTGAATTCTTGGTGGATTCACGTAACCAAGGAGCAATTCAATAGGAATTGTCATAGGAATAGAGTACCTATGATAGGTCACCTGAATCAGGCCCTGGATGTGATAGCATTCGAACAAGCCCTTTTAAGCAGGAGTAAGCTGAAGTGACAGCTATGATTCATACTGCAATAAAGAGTTAATTCCTTTGGCAATAAACATGAAATGTATTGCAATTTCATTGGCTTATCAAGTATTGTATAACATTAATATAGATGACCTTTGAGTGAAGTCTTTCAGGAAACAATCTAGACTGAACTTAAATGCATCCACATTTCTTATTGTATGTAGATATGACAGCATTCATTTGTAAGTGACTATATCCATGTCAAAGAGAGTCTGCTTTGCATTGTCCTATGGTCATTTATGTATAGGATAAATGACAAACTCTTGGACAGAAGTATAAAATTAATATTCAAAATCAGTTCAAGAATCCAGGAGTCATGGCAGATGACTGGATGAAAACCAGATTGAAATGTTGGCATGGGTGGTAAGTTGCTTAGTCATGTCCGACTCTTTAGAACCCTGTGGACTGCAGCCTGCCAGGATCTTCTGTCCACGGGATTGTCCAGACAAGAATACTGGGTTGGATTGCCATTCCCTTCTTCAGGGATCTCCCCAACTCAGGGATCAAACTCATGTCTCTTATGTCTCCCACTTTGGCAGGTGGACTCTTTACCACTGGAAAAGAACTAGGAAGCCCTTAAAGCTATTAAATATTAATGTCAATCCTTTCTCAAACTTAAATTTTATTATATTTTATAGTTTACAAAAGTAGTTAACATTTTTCATGTTGTGTTATTAATATTTAAGCCTCACTACACTTTATGAGTCTTAAATGAAGATTTTTATGTATGCTTTATAAAACATCAAAAATCTGACTTTCATAAGGATTGAACTGTGCAAGTTTAAGTTTCACATTTCAGTTTACTATATACTTCCTAGGTGCCTCCGATTTGCCAGTCAGCCTACCCGAAGCCATAGCATCAAAGATGAAAATGACAGGACTCCTGATAAGATCTGACTCCTGGTAAGATGTGATGGGGCTTCCCTGGTGGCTTAGATGGTAAAGAGTCCATCTACAATTCAGGAGATCCAATTCAGTCCCTGGGCTGGGAAGATCCCCTGGAGAAGGAAATGGCTACCCACTTCAGTATTCATGGGTTTCCCTGGTGGCTCAGACAGTAAAGAATCTGCCTGCAATGCGCAAGACCTGAGTTTGATCCCTGGGTTGGGAAGATTTCCTGGAGAAGGGAATGGCTATTGCCTGGATAATTCCATGGACAGAGGAGTCTGGCGGGTTACAGTGCATGGGATTGCGAAGGGTCAGACATGACTGAGGGACTAACAGATGGTTAAATAATTCAATTAAATATAATAAGTGCTAACAAACGAAGACTTACTGTATAGCACAGGGAACTCTGCACAGTGTTATGTGACAGACTGGATAAAAGAGGAGTTTGGGGGAGAATAGATACATGTATATGTATAGCTGAGTCCCTTTGCTATCTGCTTGAAACTATCACAACATTGTCAATTGGCATTGTATTAATCCAATATAGATAAAAAGTTAAAAATTAAATAACAATATTTTAAAAATATATAAGAGCTGGAGTGGAGGTGTTCACAATTAGCTGATCACATATCTCTGTATACAAGTCCTATGTCATTATGTAGGCACACGAACTGTTATTACGTGCTGCTTAGCCATGTGTTTTGGTTGAAAGTCCAATATATTCTGAAAAATAAATGAACTCACATGGAAGGAATATTTTTTTCCAAAGAAAGATCTCATATTAATAAGAGAAGATTAAAAGTTATTTCTGAGAAGGATTCTTAGAATCAGAAAGTCAAGGTAGGGTCACCAGCCATCCTGGTTTTCCTAGAACTGAGGGGTTTACCAGGACACTGGACTTCCAGTGCTAAAATTCAGAAAATCCTCAATGGTTGGTCAGCTTAAGTCAATATTAAGAAATAAAATGAGTTTCTTACTCCAAGAAGCAATTTCAGTTAGGCTCAACTTCATGGTTTAGACCCATTTGTTTCCAGTTTGGGTTAGCATATAAAAACCAATGAAGAAGAGGAAGCCAAATGATAATTTATATTTGTAGAATATTTAAGGATTATAAAACTTGGTCTCAATCTTTAAAATTACCCATGTGCATCTCATGACACTGATAAGAAAAAATATCCTTAACTCCATTTTACAGATAAAGAAACTGACTCAAAGAGATAAGAAATTTGGCCAAGGACATAAAACTCAGAAGCACCAGGGAAAAACCTAGAACCCAAGACTGTGCAAGGATCCATCAATGCCTGGTAGTAAAATGTTCGATTATGTAATAGCCTAGATCACCCAGTCAAAAATATTATTCATGAGTATTTGTATATTTAGAGTTGTACTTAAAGTGCAATCAATCAACAGGAGAATGAGGAGTGACATAAACTCAAAGTCAAGTGGAAATTTATAAATAGTAGGACACTCAACTTCTGGGGCAGTTTAACCAAAAGATGTGTGCATACCTAACTTCTCTGAAGTACTCAACTTTATAACTGTCTGGTTAACTTTATTGCCGTGTTGCAATGGTGATAAATATCAACCCCAGATGGTGCTTTGGAAATCACAAAGCACTACACAGATATAATATTTTACGGTTATTATTTAATTTATGCACAACAAGTCAGGATCTAAGCACCTGGTACTTTATCACTATTTCGGTTAGTTTTCCACCCTTGAATAGATGAGTCAGATATTGTTCCTGTTCTCAGTGTCTCTGGGGTGAAAGTCACATTTGCCACTCATTTCAGGGCTAGGGTGGCACAATGCACACTCATTTATTCTGCTTTAGTAGTTCTTCCACCTCCTTATCTGATTGCTAAAGCTCCTTTTGGGTGGGCCAAACACACACACATTTTTGTGGCATTTCCCATTATAAATTTGACCATAAAAAACTTTCACATTATAAATTTTACCATACAAAAGTTCAGATCATCCAATGAATTTTTAAGAATGATAAAAATAAAATACCTCAAACTGAACCTTTCACACATTCAAATTCTTGTGCTTCCTGTTATAACTGAAAAGGCTTACAGTTAGAAAGGAAACCATTAACTGCTTATTTAAGAATGTCCTTATTCATTTGCATTGTTTCAGATCCATCCATAAAATCAGTTACTCAAGATGAGAAAAATGATGGAAGACCATGTTTCTAAACAAGATAAGCCATTCTATTTTTTCTCCTCCTGCTAGGGAGTGATTTTTCCTCTTATAAATATCTCATAAAAATATCTGTGATCATGAAGATCTGTATATTCCAAAATGTCAAAGAGTAATTTTTACACTGAAAAATCAATATGATGTTTTGAAAGTTTCACATAACTGCCCAGAGAATGATGTAATTCAATGATATAACCGCATAGAATAATGACATAACCTATAGCAGTCTGTAATCACTCAGGAAGTGTGGCAAAGATGGCTAGCTGTCCACAAAGAAAATGGTCCACCTTCTAGAATATCATAGGTGTTTTTCAGAGGCATCTTCCCAGGTAGTGAGTATATTTCCCAGTAATTTCCCAGTATAATTCCCAGTAAGTAAATTCCCTTGTAATTTCAAGATACAGTCACATGACTTGTTCACACCAATAATTATGAGCAAAGTGATGTGAGTTATTTCTGAGCCTGAATCTTTAAAAGAGGCAGTTGTTCGCTCATCACTCAGTTTCCCTCCACTGGTTAGAGCCTTGTGGATGGTGGAGCAACAAGATGGAATGATCCTGAGTCGTGAAACACTGCGTGGAAGGCCACCACCAAGTAGTAACATCCTCAACAGATTCTTCCAGGAATGATAAGCCACTGGCATTTTAAGTGGTATTATTTTTCAGTAGGAACCATTACCCTAATCAAATATTTTAAGCAAATACATCCCACCACTAGCATCCCTTTGTTGTTCTGTCCAGGAAAATATGATGTTTGAAAAAGCCAGATCAACATTCAAGTTCTTAATTATGTGTGGACACAATACGTCTCATCTACCCTTGATGTTTATGTTGGCCAGGTGGCGCTGGAGGTAAAGACCCCGCCTGCCAATGTAGGAGACCTAAGACACACGGATTTGATCCCTGGGTTGGCAAGATACCCTGGAGAAGGAAATGGCAGCCCACTCCAGTATTCTTGCCTGGGAAAGCCCACAGACAGAGGAGCCTGGCTGGCTACAGTCTGTGGGATTGCAAAGAGTCAGACATGTTAACTGAAGCAACGTAGCACCAATGACGTTTAACCACGATGCCTGCTGCAAGCTGTCATTTACATGGGCTGTCTTCTCAGGCTGGAAAACTTCTTAACTTATCTTCTGACTTTAGCTATTACTATTTGTCTCTCAGACTTCTGTTTGAATATTACTTCTTTAAAGAAGTCTTTTCTACCTCCCAATTTAGTCATTTCTCTTCTTTATGGCTACCACAGTGCCAAGCATCTGTTCTTAGAAATTACGACCAATGTAAATTTACATCGACATTTTGGAATTTTGTATTGATATCCGATTTCTTTACAAGACTATAAGCTTTTGAACTTCAGAAATAATGACCTCTTGTTTTTCTCATTCTTATGCCCACCATATCTTGCACAGACCCCAACACAGTTAAATAGATTTAATGAACAAGTAGCTCAGTGTGGTATCATGACTGATGAAGACCAGAGAATGTGAAGAACTCGATGAAGGTACTTCTAAGGAATTCACACTGTTCTCTTTTCCTTCAAGTTAAGCACCAGCTTTTTAATGTCTCAGTGGAGAGAACAGTGAGTTGGTCACAGATAAATTGACATTAAATAGAAGACAAACTGACTTATGGTAATAAATTTAATATTGTATCCCTGACAAAAGACCATATATCTAATCTTACTCATTAAAAGCTTCAATTTTTGTCCTGCCAAGAATCATAATCATGGGAGTAAAAAATATCATAGTAACATTTGCTGATTCTATAACCTATAAAATCTCCCCAGATGGCTGATCATTGTAACAAAACATGGAAAAATACAACTTCACTAAGACCCTATTTTGGTCCATTGGTGGAATGGTTTTCCCTTAACTGTTTCCTCTGAGGAAGGAGTATGACTATTCTAGGGGTAAAATTGAGAAAAGAACTTGATCATATACAATCCAGCTTTTTCCTTTTTCTCTTTGGACTCTTTCTGCTTAGAAGCAGGAAACGTTCACCTCATGCTTCCAAAAAGTAAACACATCAGGGTCAGTGCCTTGGTCAGCATTCCGGAAATGTTTTTGGCTTATCCTGTTTTTTTCTCTCTACTTACCTTAGGAAGTTGCCTAGTTATAAGGCTGGGATTCTGGGTTAAACACATGCTCCTCCTTAGGCTCAGACATCTCCTGCCTATCCACAAGTTTCCTATTTCATTCAGTTAATTGTCAGAATCATTTAGATCTGAGCTGAATTATTTCTTCTTTACAGTAACCTTCCTAACACCCTCCTAAGTAAATTCAAGCGTCCTTCCTTCTCCCCCCAATAAGGAGGCCTCAAGCAAAGGCACCTGGAGTTGACCTCTGCCTAAGGCCTCAGATAAAGAGACCCTGAAGGCAGGTGCCCACCAAATCCAAGACAGAAAACATGCGAAACACACGACTGGCCAGGGGGCCTGAGTCCTTGACTGCAACTGCCTTCGGAGACTATAATGGGTTGGCTGTACACAGGTCTGCCCTGGAGAGGGCAGGTTTCTCTCATCTGGTCTCCCAGGTAAAGCCTTGGTAATTACCTATGATCAGGTCTGAAAATTACTCACTGGCTTTTGGACAAGAGTCAGATTTCTCAGTGTTTGCTTCCACGAGGCTCACTGACACAGTGGTCAGCAGAAAGTCTAGCTCGTCACCATGTGGATCTTGCCATAGATTGGTTGAGTGTCCTCATGACATGGCAGTAGTTGTCTTCCCCCCAAAGTGCATGGTCTAAAAGAAAGAACAAGGAGGGAGTGACAGGGCCTTTTACAACTGAGTGTCAAAAGGCACAGTCATCACAGTTTTCTCTTTAGAAGCAAAGGACTGAAGGAGAGAGGAATTAGATTCCACTTTTTGAAGGGAGAAATGTCGGAGAAACTATATGCCTGTTTTTAAACAACCACACTTAAGGAGATCATCTTAAGAACAAGATAAGAGGAATTCTGCGCCTGGTCATGCATTAAAGTCACACGGCTCAGCTGGTACTTTGACCTCCATTTGTTCAACTCTGGTTCCAAACTTAGGATAGGGAAGAAGATTTAATTAAATACCAACTTTAAACCCCGTAAGCCTAGTTTTAAATTGAGTTTTTAACACAGTTAACTGATTTCATTTAATCTGTAAATTTACACAATCTATCAATTCAATAGTAGAAACATAATCAAATTATTCATGTAACAGTTGACTGATTATTAATGCTTAAGATTATGGCAGATTCAGAAGACTGTTGCTGCTGCTAAGTTGCTTCAGTCGTGTCTGACTCTGTGCGACCCCATAGACGGCAGCCCACCAGGCTCCCCTGTCCCTGGGATTCTCCAGGTAAGAACACTGGAGTGGGTTGCCATTTCCTTCTCCAATGCAGGAAAGTGAAAAGTGAAAGTAAAGTCACTCAGTCATGTCCGACTCTTAGCAACCCCATGGACTACAGCCTACCAGGTTCCTCCATCCACAGGATTTTCCAGGCAAGAGTACTGGAGTGGGTTGCCACGGCCTTCTCCTGCTATAACAGTCTTAAGTAGGATCATTTTCTCTTTTAATATGAAATATTTACCATAGTTAACAGCAACTCTAAAAAAAGACAGAAAGCCTACAATCTAAAATATCAACCTCAGAAAACAAAATGATCATCAACATCTTTTTAAACCACATTTTCTGATGTCAATACCAACACGTGAAACATTAGAATTTACTTTTTTTACCAGAATGCTTGCAAACAAATGAACTGAGTTTAATTTATTTATTACTGAAGGAAAGATGGCAACAACCTTTGAGGATTTGGAGTTTTGTTATATTTAATGTTAGGAAATTCTAGGAAACTGTCACCCCCTCTCTACTTACATCTACTGTTGCAGTGTATTTACTTGAACAAAAATTCAGTTTATAAACTCTGCCGAGGAAATAAAAGCAACTTTACATTGGCGGTGGCATTACTTTTAACATGAGATTTTCTGAAAAACATTGTGCAACACATTATTACTTGAGATCCTCTTCCTGTATTATTAAGTAACTAATCCAAACAAAATACACCAAATCCCCTACAGATTTATGGGAAAATTACTGGCCAATGGACATCTCAACATTTTTCTTTCAAATGCTGATTTTTTTTCTTTATTCCATGGTTCATTGTCCAAGAAATAATTGTTAACTGTTTCTTTTAGTTGAGGAAATATTAGAAATTGAAACCATTTCCCAAGTAAGAAACCCCATAGCTGTGGGTCTTCATGGTTTCTCCATGAAGATCATCTCTGTGTGTTCCAACTCCAAGTTTCATAAACAACAACAACAACAACAACTGTGGTCCATCTCGTTCACTGTTGTCTTGCCAGGCTCTTGCCCCATGCCTGGCTGACTAAATAGCTGTGGAAGAAATTAGGTAAAGCTACACTTTAGAACAAAATTATTGACCTACCATGAAAAAGGTCAGGGGAAGGTATTTTTATTATAAAATCTCCCTTGTAGGCATGAGGAATTTTTTCAAACTGAGCTTTGGGAAGAGGATAGCTATGTCCTAACTGCTGTGTGACTTTTAATTCCTTAAACTTTCAGGACTATTCTAATACTTGTTTAATTAGTGACTGCAAAGTTTTCTGAAAATGTAAAAATCCCAGACACATATTGAATTTTTTAACTTTAAGTAAGGAAAATTTTTTATGTATTCAGACGCTTTGTGAGCACTGGAGGTGGGGGTGGGGGTTGGGATCAGTACTGAACAAGACCCTAAGGGTTTGCATTCTAGCAATGGATAGAGATACAAAACAATTAACTACATAATCATTAGCTTAATTATCGATGCAATGGCTGAACAGAGGACAGTGTGTATATTGTAAGAGGACCTGAGCTAGTGTGGGGAGTCAGAGAGGACTTTCTTCACTAAATAATATTAAGCTGGATTGTACAAGATAAGTAAGAATTCATGAACAGGCAAGGGTTTCTTGAGAATAGAAGATGGGAGATAGTGAAGGGAGAGGGAAAAAAAGGTCCAGGGCAGAAAGGAGTAGAGAAATACCTGAGTAGAAATGCAATATAGTGTATTCAGAATGACAGAAGACCATGTGACTTGAATTCAGAAAGCCTATTGATGGTTTACTATGACACTAATAAGGAGTAAAGCAATCTGAGTACATTTACTTCCTTAAAAGATTATTTTGGTTCCTGTTCTAGGGCAAGATGGTATAGAATAATTTCTTCTGCGCTCCTCTATAAATAAAACAAAGCACCAAGAAAAAAGCCCATTAGACCATGATGAAGGAACTCTAAAAGTAAGCTGAAAGAATGTCAACAGCACTGGCTAGGGAGGAGGAACAGAGCTTGAGGACACAAGGACTGGCTATGTGGTGAAATTTCCTAGGTTTTCTTTTTCTCTCCCATATGCTCCTAGACTGGACACAGGAGCGATCTAAAGCCCAGAACCACTGCAGGCACAAGCCAAACAAGCACAACCCAAAAGAAAAGCTTGTCCTTTCTGGCCAATGACCAGGGAAAGGAAAGCACAACAGACACAGTGAAGAGTCATGGCCCTTGTTCCACCATTTGGACCTGGCACTGGTCTGATCCACTGGAACCAAGAGCAGGAAGCCCCAACCACCCCATCCTCACTTCACACCCAGCTTCCAGGGACAGTCCTGTCCTTGGCAGGAGCAGCATCCACAGTGGCCTTTGTCTCCCTGCCCTCCACTCAGGCTCAAAGGAGGGCCAGGCCCCATGGTTTCTGCTCTCCCATCCCCTTCCAGAAGCTGGCCCAGTGACACCAGACAACCCAGGGAAGTATCATCTATACCTGGAGATGAGACCAGCAGGGCTGAGTTGAGTGGCTTAAACAACAGACATTTGTTTCTCATAGTACTGGAAGCTATAACTTCAAGATCAAGGGGCCAGCAGTGTTCTGTGAAGAACACATGAGTGGTTCCTAGGGATTCAATAGAGGGGAGGGGATGGGTATGGTTTAAAGGGGTAACAAGAGGGAGTTTTATGATGGTGCCACTTAGTGTTTTGATTGCGGTGGTGGTTACACAAAGCTGACACCTGTGTTAAAATTGATTAGAGCTACACACACACAAATGTGTGCAAAACTGGTGACATCTGAATTAATTCTATAGATTATACCAATGTCAATGTCTTGTTTTTGATATTGTACTATAGTTATGCAAGATGTTGTGGTTGATGGAGGATAAGGGAAGGATACACAGGACTTCTTTGTACATTTCTCCATAAACTCCTATGACTCTATCATAATTTCAAAACAAAAAGTTGGAAAAAAAACTCACAGTGCTTGATTTGTATGAGAAAGTCGGACCAAGGGCAAGAACAAGTAGGGGAAGACCTGGTAAAGAATCAGCTCGGCTGGTTAAGAATTCGCCTGTAATGTGGAAGACCTGGGTTTGATTCCTTGGTTGGGAAGATCCTCTGGAGAAGGGAAAGGCTACCCACTCCAGTTTCTTGGCCAGGAGAATTTCAAAGATTGTACAGTCTTAAAACTCAACATTCAGAAAAGTAAGATCATGGAATCTTGTCCCATCACTTCATGGCAAATAGATGGGGAAACAACAGAAACAGTGACAGACTTTCTTTGCTTGGGCTCTGAAATCACTGCACATGGTGGCTGCAGCCATGAAATTAAAAGACACTTGCTCCTTGGAAGAAAAACTATGGCCAACCTAGACAGCGTATTAAAAAGCAGAGACATTGCCAACAAAAGTCGATCTAGTCAAAGCTATGGTTTTTTTCAGTAGTCACATATGGATGTGAGAGTTGGACTATAAAGAAAGCTGGGTGCTAAAGAATTGATACTTTTGACCTGTGGTGTTGGAGAAGACTCTTGAGAGTCCCTTGGACTGAAAGGAGATCCAACCAGTCCATCCTAAAGGAAATCAGTCCTGAATATTCGTTGGAAGGACTGATGCTGAAGCTGAAACTCCAATACTTTGGCCGCCTGATGCGAAGAACTGACTCACTGGAAAAGACCCTGATGCTGGGAAAGACTGAAGGTGGGAAGAGAAGGGGATGACAGAGGATGAGATGGTTGGATGGCATAATCGACTGGATGGACATGAGTTTAAGCGAGCTCTGAGAGTTGGTGATGGACAGGGAAGCCTGGCATGCTGCAGTCCATGGAGCCACAAAGAGTCAGACATGACTGAGTGACTTTCACTTTCACTTTCAATACAATATAATTAAGATGTAATAATGATTTAGATATGAAGGTTATGGAGAAAGAAAAACAGAGGTTTCTGATTTGTAAGGCTTTTGGAAGACACTGAGACAAGAAATAATGAAGTAAAAACATACTGAGAGTGGGTAAATATAACAAGTACTATTTGGGACATGTTCATTTTGAAATACCTAGAAAGTATACTGATGTAAATGTTATTGGTCGAATATATTAGTCAGGGCTCAGAAATTAAGGTTAAAATATATAAGCTTGAGTTGTCAGTGGAGAGATGACTATGGGTATGGCTATCCTATATGCATGCCTGCTCAGTCACTTCAGACATGTCTGACTCTTTGCAACCCCATGGACTGTAGCCTGCCAGGCCCCTTTGTCTATGGGATTCTCCAGGCAAAAATACTGGAGTGGGTTACCACACCCTTCTCCAGGGGAGCTCCCGGACCTGGGGACTGAACCCACAACTCTTGCATAGCAGGCAGGTTTTTTACTCTCTGAACCACCTGGGAGACCATGGCTTCCAGCCCTAGAAAGCCCATGGTTATCCTAAGAAAAGGAACGCCTGGAGTGACAGGTGAAGATGGAGAACAGAACTTGAGGAAACTACATTGTTTCACGTTCAGGAAGTAAGAAAATAAGGATGAAATTGTGAAAGAAACAAGGAAAGAGAGGTCAGTAGATGTCAGAATATATGAAGTTAAGTCAGATTGAACTCAGCAAATGTATGATCTTTGATGGTTGCTGCTGCTGCTGCTAAGTCGCTTCAGTCGTGTCCGACTCTGTGCGACCGCATAGATGGCAGCAATATTGTTCAGATCAGGTAGAATTTGAGGAGGATTAAGAAGGTCTTCCCTGGTGGCTCAAATTATAAAGAATCTGCCTGCAAGCCAGGAGACATGGGTTCAATCCCTGGGTCTGGAAGATCCCCTGGAGAAGGGAATGGCTACCCACTCCTGTATTCTTGCCCAAAGAATTCCATGGACAGAGGAGCCTGATGGGCTACTGTCCTTGGGATCACAGAGAGTTGGACATGACTGAGCAAGTAAAATTTTACTTTCACTTTGGGGTTTCACAGGTGGCACTAGTGGTAAAGAACCCTCCTGTCAATGCAAGAGACATAAGAGATGCAGGTGCAACCCCTGGGTTGGGAAGATCCCCTGGAGGACGGCATGGCAACCCACTCCAATATTCTTGTCTGCAGAATCGCATGGACAGAGGAGCCTGGAAGGCTACAGTCCATGGGGTCACAAAGAGTCGGACACGACTGAAGCGACTTAGCACACATGCTGGGAGAAGATGGAAAATATATCCTTAGTTGGAAAGGAAGTGCCCATTCTCGTCTATTCTACTATGAGGCATTTAGAGAAGAGGCTTTCATGACTCAAAGTGGTTGTCCTGTGTTTTATTATGCCCAGAAGAATGCTGCAACTAGACAGGGGAATGTCTGTGCTACATCCCGAGGTTAGTTTGAACGTTTTAAGTAGCACTGCACTGACTCTTTATTGTTTTCCAAGTGCTCCAATAGATTCCTGCTTAAGAAAAACAAAAGAAAACAGAACCTTATTTGGCTATAACTCTTTTTTTTTTTTTTGAGAGTCCCAAGTATTCTTTGGACTTTATAAAAAAGATAAATACACAAAAACTCATGTATAGAAGTATGCTCATAAATATATGCTAGCTCTGCAAAGAACTTAAAATATACCAGCACATAACTCATATTAAAGATATTAATCAGCTTTCTCATTAAACTTTGTTATACAGGCATCCCCATCACTATCATCATCATCATAGCTTACAAGTCTTGAGTATTTACTCTATTCCCATTTCCCAGGGGGCCTCCCAGGTCATTCAGTGGATAAAGAATCTGCCTGCCAATGTGGGATATGCAAGAGACATGGATTTGCTCTCTGGGTTGGGAAGATAGCAACCCAATCCAGTATTATTGCCTGGGAAATCCCATGGCCAGAGGAGCCTGGCAGGCTACAGTCTACGTGGCCTACGAGTCGGACAAGAGAGCATACACACACACATTTTTCAGGTACCTCTGTAAGTTATTTATGAAACATTTGATTCATTCATCAAATGCCTTTTAGGTAGTGTAAACCTTTTCATTTCTATTTTACAGATGATGAAATGAAGACTTAGTGATTTGAAGTAACTTGCTTGAGCTCCCAGAACTGGTTAACTGACACAATAAGGATCAGAATCCACATGCCTGAGTTCTTAACCATTATACAATGCTGTCTTTCCAAACCTAAGTAAAGAGTGTTTTACTTCACATCATTACAATTTTGAAGAAGAGACAATCACATGAAATAAGTGTACAGGGATAGGGCACATCTCTAGGCTGCTGATATGCACCTCTTTTTCAGAGAACATAAACATTACAATCTGAAATTCAGAGACTGCAGGAATGAAATGTGGAAATAAAGCTCATGCGGATGTGACCAAAAACAGAGATGTGTTGTAGAGTATATGGTCTGGAACTAGATTCCTCATTTTCCACCTGGAGAAAGGGAGAGTCAAGGGCCAGGATGACAGCCAAGTCAGAATCAGGCTCAGCAGAGTGAAACCCTTTACAGATCTGCGTGGACCACACAAAGAGAACTGAGAACTTGCGTAAACTGGTTTCTCTATCTCTCTCTCTTCCTTTTTAAGATAGCATTGCCCTTCATACCGCTGGAAAGTGATCATCTCCATCTCAAGTGTAATAAATCAAGCCATAGCTAAATGGCACCTTTAGAGTAAGCAAGCCTGAATTTGTTTACATAGAGAAGTTCTACCTATTTAGAATCTCATAAGCAGAAACTTTCCACATCCTCACTGTGACCACCCAGGAGAAAAATCAATTTTGAGCTCTTGAGAAGTTTTTTCTTAAATTTTGCTATTTATTGCAGGTAACATCTCTGGATTTTTTTAATTACTACAAATCATATCTCATTTCCCTCATTACATATCATTACAGCAAATCATATTTTGACCTAAACAATCAATAACTAATGTTTTATGTGCTGTGCTGTGCTAAGTCACTTACATTGTGTACAACACTTTTCAACCCTGTGAACGTAGCCCACAAGGCTCCTCTGTCTATGGAACTCTCTAGGCAAGAATACTGGAGTAGGTTGCCAGGCCCTCCTCCAGGGTATCTTCCCAAAGCAGGGATGGAACCCACCTCTCTTGTCTTCTGCAGTGGCAGGGGGATTTTTTACCACTCGCACCAACTTGCAAACAGAAAAACAGAAGCTGATTTAATTATTCATAATAGAGGGTATTTAATACTGGAGATTGGTTACCTGGGTAACTGTCTGAGGTCACCAAATATTCTTAGGCTACAGTTTCAATTCGAGAAGATAATGTTACATGACTTCCAGAGCCAGAGTCACTCTGTGGAATCTGGAACCCAGCGAACTTGATCAAAAGATGCTGGAGTCACTGAGCTAGATAGCAAAATACTGGACAGGAGAAATAGGACAGAAAGGAGTATCCTGATTTTTTCCTCTGTTCACCTTCAAATATCTGCAGGTGCCTCCTCTTGGCCACTTGCAGTGAGAAGCTTGCTGTCATGGGAGCCAGGCAATTGCAGCTTGGAGGGGTCAGCTTTCCTGTGATACAGAAGAAAGCCAGAGAAGGAAGTAACTGAGGGCAAACAGATAAGGATAAGCCAAGTCACAGGAGCAAGCACTATATTCAGCCAACCATATTGTTTCATGTCATGATGAAAGTGAAAGTGAAGTAGTTCAGTTGTGTCTGACTCTTTGTGACCCTATGGACTGTAGCCTTGTAGGCCGTCAGGCTCCTCCATTCATGGGATTTTCCAGGCAAGAATACTGGAGTGCATTGCCATTTTCTTCTCCAGGGGAGCTTTCCGAACCAGGGGTCAAACTTAGGTCTTCCACATTGCAGGCAGACTCTACCATATGAGCCACAAGGGAATCACCTCCATGTCATGATATATGTGATAAAAAATTAAGTCATAGAATTCAGAAGTACTGGGTTGGCCAAAAGGTTCCTTTGGGCTTCTCTGTAATGTATGGAGAAACTGAACAAACTTTTTGGCAAAATCCCATACGTGCTTGAGAAGATTTAAAAAAAACAAAAAGCCAGATCAGTATTTCATCCAAGAGTTCTGAGTAACTTTAGTGATTCTAAGATTAGAACTTGGGGATGCAACAAATAAGTAAGAATAAATAGTAAACAGCAAATAATAAACTAGACAGAGAATTTTTCTATTTTGCAGGTAGTAAAGCCTTCATGGGGTGTTTATTTTGATACACTCTTATTTAAATCACACATTACCCTGGAGGTGATTTCAGATTCAACATTCAATTTATTGATCATTAGGTGCATGCTCAAAGATGCACTGTGTCTAAATTGCATCTGTGGCTTGCATTTACAAAGAGGCAGTGAGTAGGAGAGGAAGAAAGCACTGACAACCGGCAGCGTGGTCCTGCTGTGCCTTCTCTACGTTATTCAGAAGATAAAGCTGACAGCACCACATTTCTCTTATTCTACACTTTCTTGCACAACTGTATGACAACAATGACTTCTCTTTTGGTCTGTCTTCAATGTTTATTATAATGATTCTAGCCCTAGAATTATTTTTTGATACTCAGTGTATATTTTTTGATGAATAAATCATTTTGCTAAAATAGGAACTTTGTGCTATATAATTTTTTATTTATCAATATATTTTCAGTGCAGGAGACGCAGGTTCAGTTCCTGGGTTGGGAAGATCCTCTGGAGAAGGAAATGGCAACCCACTCCAGTATTGCCACCTGGAGAATCCCATAGACAAGGATACATGGCAGGCTACAGTCCACCAGGATTGCAAGAGTTAGACATGACTTAGTGACTAAACCACCACCACCATATTTTGGATATCCTGCCATGACACTTTTAAACAGATAAAGATACTGACATGTATATGCATAACTATAAAAGTACATATGTGTAAATACATGCCATAACCATTTTTAATGACTGCATAGTTTTCTATTGTATAGATGAGCTGTCATTTCATGAAATCACTGTTAACTTTTGGTTGTAATTTTTTGAAATTTCTGTAACAATGTAATACGTGTCTCTAATCTTGTATGTTGCCTCACTTAAATTATTGCTAAGAATAAATTCCCAGAGCTGCAACTGCTAAGTCAAAGGGATTTTATTAGTTAGTTTAGTCTATATATTTTTTTCTATAGTAACAAACAACCCAAAAGATGTCAGCAGCTTATAACAGTTTTATCTCTTTTTCTCACAGACAGCTGCTGCAGCTGCTGCTAAGTCGCCTCAGTAGTGTCTGACTCTGTGCAACCCCATAGACGGCAGCCCACCAGGCTCCTCTGTCCCTGGGATTCTCCAGGCAAGAATACTGGAGTGGGTTGCCATTTCCTTCTCCAATGCATGCATGCATGCTAAGTCGCTTCAGTCATGTCCGACTCTGTGCACCCCCATGGACAGCAGCCCACCAGGCTCCTCTGTCCACAGGATTCTCTAGACAAGAATACTGAAGTGGATTACCATTTCCTTTTCCCCCTCGCAGACAGAGGAGAGCCTATATCTGGGACTTCTGGGGAAAAAAGAGATCAGTAACTACAATCTGATTTGGAAAACTTCTGTTCAGGAATCTCCCATATTAATATTACTCACAATTCACTATCCAGAGCCTGTGCCAGCATGAATTCAAAAGGACAGAAAAGCAAAATCCCCCTCCAGAGAAGGGCTCTAGAGAAGAGCTCTACAGTAAAATTCTTTTAGGGTAGAGAAGCAAGTATTTTGAACAATAATATATCAGAGTTGCCCATAATAAAATCCACTGCTATGATAGCTACTATTATTGTAAAAAAGGGCACAAGTACATGTTATCCTAGACTGAAAACAATGATTCTGAAAGAGAAAGAATATAAAATCTTCCAAACAATTCCTAGCAGGTAATTTAAAGCCATATTATGAAGAAGTAATATGGATGAAAGATCTTGTAGCTATAAATAACACAGGATAATCATGTCCATTTCCACTTGGAAAAACAAACGCTTACCAAAATATGACCACCATATATTTTCAATCCCCACCATTGGATGACCACAAGCCATAGTCATTGGCTTCTTGTCCAGATTTGTTCAGATGAGCTTTGATTGTGTGCAGTGAAATTGAACCATAAATGAGAGGCTTTGTAGCAAATAAACCAAACAACCTACTGATATGCTTGGATTTATAGCTTCAAGTCAGGCTTCCCAGGTGGCTCAGTGGTAAAGAGTCTGCCTGCAACATGGGAGACACAGGTTTGATCCCAGGTTCAAGAAGATCACCTGGAAAAGGAAATGGCAATCCACTCCATCATTTTTGCCTGGGAAGTTTCATGGACAGAGAAGCCTGGCAGGCTACAGTCCATGGGATCACAAGAATCAGACACAACTCAGCAACTATACAACAACATAACTTCAAGTCATGTTTTTTTTCTCTTGAAATGATATGGAGATAGTATCAGAGTAAACTAGGTAAGGAAAATAACTGACAGTTGATAGCACACCTAAATAAAAGTAGAAACATCTGACCAGTAGAGGATAATTAAATCTCCTAAGGTTTAGAGCTAACCACTCTGGGGAAAGAAATTTTCCTATTTACATTTCAAAGGCAAACAGAGATACACAGAGAAAGCAACAGTGAAAATAGAGATGTGGGGGGTTTAGACATACGTTAATAACATGGTTGTTAATTCATTATTGCCCCACTTGTAGTTGACAATAGGAGGAAGCATAAGTTCTGTTCAAGAGGAGACTACATATTTTCACATTAAAATAACCACAAGGACGGTTCTCTTCAAGTCTGTGAAGCTTTATGCTTATCCAAGAACAGGTATGTGGATGACAGACTCAGAGACATCCTTTTGATTGATTGGCTGAGTTTTGCTTATAAAGCATATCTGAATCTTATACTCCAAGGACAGATTAATGCACAGCTCCCAAATCATTCTCTAGGCAGCCACTTCCATGTATACCGCTTCCTACATATTGGAGGTTACAGAAGCCTAATTTTTCAATCCTTATCCTCTATGGATTCCAACTACAAAAGGACACACCCAAGGATCTAAGTGAAGATTGTCTAAGTATCAATTGCCTAAAGCTGTGGCAGGAACCATGCTTTCTCACAATGCTAATGTGGAAAATAGAGTAGGAGTTCTATTTTCTACCCCAAATACAACACCCCAGCTGCTGTCAAAGAAGCCTGAGTTCTATACAGAAGGATTTAGATCGGGAAGGTATCTAAATATGCCAGTGTGGTTTCTGTTTGACGACTGGAAATAGAAGAAAAGAGCAGATGCTGTTCAAGAACAAGCTGGTGTGCGTGTGGGTGTGTGTGTGTGGGTGTGTATGTGGGTGTGTGTGTGTGGGGGGGTGTGTGGGGGGGGAGGGTGTGTGCCTGTGACAGAGAGAGAAAGAGAGTGGGGGGAGAGAGGGTGAGGAGTGAGAGAAAGAGAAGATAGAAAGGAAACTGCTGATAATAAGAAAGGGAGGAAAAGTTTTCCATTTCTGATTGAATGATGAGGGTGAAGAGGAAGTTTACCCAGTATGGTTCTTCACGAGATTACAGAGAATTTCCTTGTGGACATAGGAGAACAGTATTTTCCAAGGTAAAAGTTTCAATATCCAGAACCACTTTATTCTTAAAAGAGGGAAGATGTTCTAGAAAAATATTCAGTGAGAACTTAGTAGTATCACTTGCGAAAGTGTTGCTTATATCACAGTAATACGTATTAATGGTACCAGATCACACTTTCATTTCTGTATCTAGAGCCAAAGAGAGCTGTTTTCATAAATGTAGGAAATTAGAATTCCAGCCAGCCCTCCCTTCCAGACCACATTAAGCAGGGTGTTGAAAGCTCTTTGAGAGAAGCAGAGACTGGAAAATCTAAAAATATAATTTGAATAAGGGAGTACTGAGTTATTTACTTCTTCCAACCATGAGTAAAGTTTGTGAGGTAAAAGCAACACCCTGTATTCCTTGATGATTAACCACACTGCACAGATGTTAGTTCTTTGACATTTTTATTAAGATCCACAAACTATCTAAATGGATGCTTCCAATGTGCAAGCTGTCACTAGAGGCTGGAATGTGTTAGGCATGGTGGACTACCACTGGACGAGTCCCTCCTAAATGCATCCCTGGACCAGTCTTGAGCAAAACCACAGTGACAGTTGAAAGTCGCTGGCTTCCTGATGGCTCAGTGGTAAAGAATCCGCCCAAAATGCAGTAGATACAGGAGACACGAGTTCGAGCCTTGGTTCAGGAAGATCCCCTGGAGGTGGAAATGGCAACCCACTCCCCTATTCTTGCCTGAAAAGTTCCATGGACAGAAGAGTCTGGTGGGCTGCAGACCAAAGTGCTGCAAAGGGTCCAACATGACTGAGCACCCGAGCAGCACCACTGAGCCTTTTTTTTCTTGGTTACTTACAATCTGCCCTTACTGGCATTATTGGTCCATTTGGAGTTACACTGGGAAATTTCTTTGTAGCAAATCCACCACCTTTTATTTCATCATCTGATACTTGCTAAAACCATTAAACAATCAGTGCAATTTGACATGAATTTATTGAATGTTACTAAATACCTTCGATGGCACAGGAGCGCAGTGGCTGCAATGGTGCAGGAGCGCTGCTGAGAGGAGCTACGCCACATCCAGGGTCAGGGGAGGTGGCCGAGAGGAGCTACCCCCCATCCAAGGTGAGGAGCAGTGGCTGCGCTTTGCTGGAGTGGCTGTGAAGAGATATCCCACATCCAGGATAAGAGAAACCCAAGTAAGATGATAGGTGCTGAGAGAGGGCATCAGAGGGCAGACAGACTGAAACCACAATCACAGACAACAGGCCAATCTGATCACATGGACCACAGCCTTGTCTAACTCACTGAAACTAAACCATGCCATGAGGAGCCACCCAAGACGGGCAGGTCATGGTGGAGAGGTCTGACAGAATCTGGTCCACTGGAGAAGGGAATGGCAAACCACTTCAGTATTCTTGCCTTGAGAACCCTATGAACAGTATGAAAAGACAAAAAGATAGGACACTGAAAGAAGAACACCCCAGGTTGGTGGGTGCCCAGTATGCTACTGGAGATCAGTGGAGAAATAACTCCAGAAAGAATGAAGGGATGGAGCCAAAGCAAAAGCAACACCCAGTTGTGGATGGGACTGGTGATAAAAGCAAGGCTCGATGCTGTAAAGAGCAATATTGCATAGGAACCTGGAATGTCAGGTCCATGAATCAAGGCAAATTGGAAGTGGTCAAACAGGAGATGGCAAGAGTGAACATCAACATTCTAGGAATCAGCGAACTAAGATGGACTGGAATGGGTGAATTGAACTCGAATGACCATTGTATCTACTACTTTGGGCAGGAATCGCTTAGAAGAAATGGAGAAGCCATCATAGTCAATAAAAGAGCCCAAAATGCAGTACTTGGATGTAATCTCAAAAATGACAGAATGATCTCTGTTCGTTTCCAAGGCAAACCATTCAATATCACGGTAATCCAAATCTAGGCCCTGACAAGTAACACTGAAGAAGCTGAAGTTGAACAGTTCTATGAAGACCTACAAGACCTTCTAGAACTAACACCCAAAAAGATGCCATTTTCATTATAGGGGACTGGAATGCAAAACTAGGAAGTCAAGAAACACGTGGAGTAACAGGCAAATATGGCCTTGGAATACAGATTGAAGCAGGGCAAAGGTTAATAGAGTTCTGCCAAGAGAACGCACTGATCATAGCCAATACTCTCTTCCAACAACACAAGAGAAAACTCTACACATGGACATCACCAGATGGTCAACACTAAAATCCGATTGATTATATTCTTTGCAGCCAAAGATGGAGAAGCTCTATACAGTTAGCAAAAACAAGACCGGGAGCTAACTGTGGTTCAGATCATGAATTCCTTGTTGCCAAATTCAGACTGAAATTGAAGAAATGATAGGGACCTAACAGAAGCAGAAGATATTAAGAAGAGGTGGCAAAAATACACAGAAGAACTGTACAAAAAAGATATTCACGACCCAGATAATCACGAAGGTGTGCACCCACACTCACCTAGAGCTGGACATCCTGGAATGTGAAGTCAGGTGGGCCTTAGGAAGCATCACTACGAACAAAGCTAGTGGAGATAATGGAATTCCAGTTGAGCTATTTCAAATCCTAAAAGATGATGCTGTGAAAGTGCTGAACTCAATATGTCAGCAAATTTGGAAAACATAGCAGTGAACACAGGACTTTAAAAGTCAGTTTTCATTCCAATCCCAAAGAAAGGCAATGCCAAAGAATGTTCAAACTACCGCACAATTGCACTCATCGCACACGCTAGTAAAGTAATGCTCAAAATTCTCCAAGCCAAACTTCAGCAATACGTGAACCGTGAACTCCCTGATGTTCAAGCTGGTTTTAGAAAAGGCAGAGGAACCAGAGATCAAATTGCCAACATCCACTGGATCATGGAAAAAGCAAGAGAGTTCCAGAAAAACATCTGTTTCTGCTTTATTGACTATGCCAAAACCTTTGACTGTGTGGATCACAATCAACTGTGGAAAATTCTGAAAGAGATGGGAATATAGGCCACCTGACCTGCCTATTGAGAAACCTATATGCAGGTCAGGAAGCAACAGTTAGAACTGGACATGGAACAACAGACTGGTTCCAAATAGGAAAAGGAGTACGTCAAGGCTGTATATTGTCATCCTGCTTATTTAACTTATATGCAGAGGACATCATGAGAAATGTTGGGCTGCAAGAAGCACAAGCTGGAATCAAGATTGCTGGGAGAAATATCAATAACCTCAGATATGCAGATGACATCACCCTAATGGCAGAAAGTGAACAAGAACTAAAAAGCCTCTTGATGAAAGTGAAAGAGGGAATGAAAAGTTGGCTTAAAGCTCAACATTCAGAAAACTAAGATCATGGCTTCCAATCCCATCACTTCATGTCAAATAGATGGGGAAACAGTGGAAACAGTGGCTGACTTTATTTTTCTGGGCTCCAAAATCACTGCAGATATTGATTTCCAGCCATGAAATTAAAAGACGCTTACTCCTTGGAAGGAAAGTTATGACCAACCTAGATAGCATATTAAAAAGCAGAGGCGTCACTTTGCCAACAAAGGTCTGTTTAGTCAAGGCTATGGTTTTTCCAGTGATCATGTATGGATGTGAGAGTTGGACTATAAAGAAAGCTGAGTGCCGAAGAATTGATGCTTTTGAACTCTGGTGATGGAGAAGACTCTTGAGAGTCCCTTGGACTGCAAGGAGATCCCACCAATCCATCCTAAAGGAGATCAGTCCTGGGTGTTCATTTGAGGGACTGATGTTGAAGCTGAAACTCCAATACTTTGGCCACCTGATGCAAAGAGATGACTCATTTAAAAAGACCCTGATGCTGGAAAAGAGGCAGGAGAAGGGGACGACAGAGGATGAGATGGTTGGATGGCCTTACTGACTCAATGGACATAGGTTTGGATGTACTCCAGGGGTTGGTGATGGACAGGGAGGCCTGGTATGCTGTGGTTCATGGGTCGCAAAGAGTCAGACACGACTGAGTCAGTCTGAGTGTGTCTGTCAGTGTGACACACCTATTATGGTGTGTCAGTCTTTTGGTAGTTAGAGCTATAAAGAATATTCTTGCAGAAGAGATCCCTCATATCAGTTACTTAAAGAAAATCTGGCTATTATTTAGGCAGATTGTTCAACATTGTGAAAATGAGAATTGAAGAGACAGGTTCTTAGATGCCAAGTAATACCACCCTTATATGTTCTCACAAAAGTTGAGGAACAAGTTATTAATATATGGAAATCCATGTGTTATTACAAAATATATAGGAATTTCCCTATCATTGGTAAATCTGTTGGGTACTTTGTTGTTGTTTAGTCACTAAGTCATATCTGACTCTTTTACTTTATGAAAGAATAGTTTCTCACCATCGCCAATAATCAATTTTCATGTATAAGTTAAAGGGAGATTCAGAGCGGTGTTTCTAATAGGATGTCACTCCTCCAAACTCTTGTTTGTCTTAGGGCAAACCCATATAATCCAAGTAGCAAGAGAACCTTCACATACCATAACATCCAAAAGGCAATCATCAGGAAAGACAAAGCCACATGGGAAAGTTTGAGTATACCTATAAGACAATAATTGAACACTACTTAGAAAAGGAGAATGCTCAGCTTTCAAAATTCCATTATAGGATATTCTGTCTAATAATCAATGTAGTATATGCAGTGTTTGATAATTGAGCTCTAATTTAAATCTAAGCTCCACCTCCTACTACATGTATACTCTTAAACTCGTATTTTCTTTAGGTTCACTTTTCTCTAAAATAAGAACCTATATCAAACTAAGAGAGTGGCAGTATAGGTTAAAATAGTGAATCCATAGCCTAGTAAAGAAGCATAATAAAACTTAGACATTGAATGAGATGATGACATAAATATCTTCTTGTCTAGACTACTGGCTGCTCAATGGAAAGAATCATACCTTACTTATTTTTGCATCCCAGGACCAAACATTATGTCTAAAGAGCACAGCTAATGTTCCATGTTATTGTTGTTCACCCACTAAGTCCTGTCCTGTCACCTCATGGACTACAGCACGCCAGGCTTCCCGTCCTTCACTATCTCTCAGATAGTGCAGGTTTGCTCAAACTCACATCAACCTCTGCCACCCTTTCTTTACCTCTTGCCTTTTAATCTTTCCCAGCACCAGGGTCTTCTCAAATGAGTTGGCTCTTCGCATCAGTACTGGCCAAAGTACTGGAGCTCTAGCTTCAGCATCACTCCTTCCAATGAATATTCAGGTTTGATTTCCTTTAAGATTGACTGGTTTGAGCTAGTTCAAGGGCCTCTCAAGAGTCTTCTCCAGCACTACAATGCAAAAACATCAGTCCTTCGGTGCTCAGCCTTCTTTATGGTCCAACTCTCACATTCATACATGACTACTGGAAAAACCATAGTCTTGATTGTATGGAACTTTGTCATCAAAGTTATGTCTCTGCTTTTTAATATGCTTTCTAGGTTCGTCATAGCTTTCCTTTCAAGGAGCAAGCGTCTTTTGATTTCATGGCTGCAGTCACTGTCAGCAGTGAGTTTGGAGCCCTAGAAAATAAAATCTGTCACTTTTTTGATGCTCTATACCTGTTTTTTAAGATGAATGGATGATGTATTAACACAATTATATGCAATATAATGACATAATATTATGAATTCAGTGAAAATATAAAGAAACTCAATTTTATTACTTTCCATATTATTTAACATCCTAGATTCAATCCAAGTTTTTACTTTTTATCAAATATGGTTAGTTTGACTTATACAGAAATTTGAAGAGAAATATAGTCATCCAAACTCTCTGGGTAGGACATCTGACCATAAGAGTGACTGCAGTAGGCTGAAAAAAGAATGGCTTCTCAAAAATATATTCACTTTCTGATCTCTGAAAGCTATGAATATTATGTGACAAAAAAGTGAATGTTACCTTAAATGGTAAATAATGTGATTACATTAAGGCTCTTGAGATAAGAAACTTATTCTCGATTAAAGGTGCATCCTCAATGCCAGCACAATTATCCTTATAAGAGAGACACAGCGTGCTGTGTGCTTGCTCAGTTGCATCTGACTCTGTGACCCTCTGTAGCCCACCAGGCTCCTCTGTCCATAGGATTCTACAAGAAAAATACTGGAGTGAGTTGCCATCCCCTCCTCTAGTGGATCTTCCCGACCCAGGGATCAAAGCCACATCTCCTGTATTGCAGGCAGGTTCTTCACCTACTGAGACACCAGGGAAGCCCAAAAAAGGTACAGAGCAGAGTTAAATACAAACATAGGAGAGGCAACAAGAGGATGAAGGACTGGAGTGATACAACCACAAAGCAAAAACTGCAAAGCATCTCCCGGGAGCTAAAGGAAGCAGGACTGGGTTCTTTTTCAAGGACTCTGTAGAGAGCGTGGCCTGACAGCATCCCGATTTCAGAATTCTGGCTTTCAGAACTGAGAAAACTAGTCTCTATTGTTTTAGGCCACCAAGATTGTGGTAATTTGTTACCCCAGCCCTGGCAAACCAACACACACTCAAAGTCCCTAGGCTCATGTTTGAAAGTACTTCCTCTATATCTGATACATGGATGAAAGGGATTCTCTAGGACTCAAGTGTTCCTAAAACACTGGCTAAGAGAAGAGAAGTTCTGGATATAGAGACTGTTTATAATTTATCCCTATCCTGTTCAACTCTGGGGGAAACAGTATGGAGATTTGTCCATGGTGAACACACAAGGCTTGGGAATAATGGGAAGAAGAAAAACACAATTTTTTTAAGAATCTTAAAAATTCCCTTAGAACCCACCTGGGTAATTCAGGTTAAGTTTCCTACTTCAGAAGCATGGATAAAAAAATCTGGAGCTGACTTTCTTAAGCACTCGTTCTTGTCACTTAACAAAATCACTGGTAGAGATTTTCTAAGTTACACACTTAATGAATTAGACTCTCTGGGAAATGGGACCTAGACCTTAGTGGTTCCCGAGATAGGATCTGGGTAAAGAATACAAACTATCCCTTTGACTGCAGAAAACAATTATATTTATATATCCTCAGTGATAGAAAGTCAACTTTCAAAAGGATTGCCCTAGAGAAATAGGATGGAAAAGAACAAACTGTATCCCTAACATTTCAGTGGCATGCCATCTACCTTTACTTGAAAACCAAGTACAGGCTCAGGTACAGAATATTCCATTAGTCAGCTCAAACAAAGCTGTGTCTCATTAACTTCCCATTTTAGTCTTCCATTCTATAACCTTCTTTCTAACCAGACTATATGAGAGGTAATGGTCAATAGAGAAAGAAAAATAGAAGGGCTCTTAACTCATAACAAGAGCCTCTTAACTTTGACCAGACTGAATATAAAACTTCACTTTCCTTTGATTCATGGTTACAAATGTAGCTAACTAAATTCTTCGGTTCATTTATCATGTTCTATTTCAAATCAACAGATGCACCACTGAGACATTTTTTTGGGTTTTTGTTTGTATTAAACAAACTGACAGAATGTATCCTCTCTGTTCATCTCTAATGATGAACTGCATAATTTAACAAGTATCAGGAATAAGTGAACTTCCTGATGTGCAAGCTGGATTTAGAAAAGGCAGAGGAACCAGAGATCAAATTGCCAACATCCGCTGGATCACCGAAAAAGCAAGAGAGTTTCAGAAAACATCTATTTCTGCTTTATTGACTCTGTATGCCAAAGCCTTTGACTGTGTGAATCACAATAAACTGTGGAAAATTCTGAAAGAGATGGGAATACCAGACCACCTGATCTGCCTCTTGAGAAACCTATATGCAGGTCAGGAAGCAACAGTTAGAACTGGACATGGAACAACAGACTGGTTCCAAATAGGAAAAGGAGTACGTCAAGGCTGTATATTGTCACCCTGCTTATTTAACTTATATGCAGGGTACATCAGAAAAATGCTGGGCTGGAAGAAGCTCAAGCTGGAATCAAGATTGCCGGGAGAAATATCAATAACCTCCGATATGCAGATGACACCACCCTTATGGCAGAAAGTGAAGAGGAACTCAAAAGCCTCCTGATGAAAGTGAAAGAGGAGAGTGAAAAAGTTGGCTTAAAGCTCAACAGTCAGAAAACAAAGATCATGGCATCTGGTCTCATCACTTCATGGGAAATAGATGGGGAAACAGAGGAAACAGTGTTAGACTTTATCTTTTGGGGCTCCAAAATTACTGCAGATGGTGACTGCAGCCATGAAATCAAAAGACGCTTACTCCTTAGAAGGAAAGTTATGACCAATCTAGATCGCATATTCAAAAGCAGAGACATTACTTTGCCAGCTAAGGTCCAGATGTCTAGTCAAGGCTATGGTTTTTCCTGTGGTCATGTATGGATGTGAGAGTTGGACTGTGAAGAAGGCTGAGTGGCGAAGAATTGTTGCTTTTGAATTGTGGTGCTGGAGAAGACTCTTGAGAGTCCCTTGGACTGCAAGGAGATCCAACCAGTCCATTCTGAAGGAGATCAGCCCTGGGATTTCTTTGAAAGGAATGATGCTAAAGCTGAAACTCCAGTACTTTGGCTACCTCATGCGAAGAGTTGACTTATTGGAAAAGACTCTGATGCTGGGAGAGGATTGCGGGCAGGAGGAGAAAGGGATGACAGAGGATGAGATGGCTGGATGGCATCACCGACTTGATGGTTGTGAGTTTGAGTGAACTCCGGGAGATGGTGGTAGACAGGCAGGCCTGGAGTGCTATGATTCATGGGGTCGCAGAGTCAGACACGACTGAGCAACTGAACTGAACAAGTATCTTGGGGATATTTTCATTTACTAAGCATCTGCCTTGTACATAGCAATCTTGCGCCAAAGCTTGGACTTTGAAATCAAACAGAACTGGGTTCAAAGCTTGGCCCAAACATTGATGCTATATGACTTTGAGCAAGTTGTTAAAATATCTAAGCCTTGTTTTCTTTTCCATTAAATAAGATTATTAAATCTCCTTTATTAAAGTAATTATAGGTACAAAGCACCAAATGCATAGTAAGCACTGAGTCAGTCTAGGTTCTTTTTCTTGTTATGAGTTAAATGCACAGAAATCTAGGTGCTCTCCCAAGAGGTTAATGGTAAAAGCTGACAGTCACTGGAAGATAATTAGTTAAGTTCAGAGAAAATCTATCCAGCTAAAGATATTATTTTTCTTAGTGTCCAATACCAGCCTGTTACAAGAACTGAGGTCATAGAATTACCCAAAATGCAAGCTAGATTAAGAATCAGACTCAATAAAACATAGAATTAATATTTAGTTCTGCTGCTTTCTTGGACACCCAACAAAACTCTCAAATGAGGCAGTGGCTTTTGAGCCTAACTAACTATTTGAGACATACAAACCAATTTTGTTTATAGAATGAATCATCTTCTGGGACTAGTTGATCTTTTAATGTGTAAGCATGAATCATAAAGTCATTCGTAACAACAGTGAAATCAAGACAAGATTAAAATCAAGAAATTCTCTCATACACATATTCAAGTCTTCTCTCTTAATAACAGCAATCCTGCAAACCAATGCTTCTAACTTGAAAATATCCATTTCCTTATTGTAGAGGAACATATTGTTATCCATCAGGTAGTAACATGAATACACCTTTCCCTTTCCCTGTAAATCTTTCCCTACAACTTCCCTTTCCCTGTAAATATTTTCTTGGGATGATCTTCCTTGAACCGAAATCTTCCCTTGTGTTAGTTAATGCAACAAAGAAAGTACGCAGTTCAAACTCCAGATGCATGCTCTTCTCCAAACTATAAAATGAGGGAGATATCCTGCTGCAGAATTATGTATTGGTACTACTGTGCCATGGAGAATTTAGTTCTATGGGTGAATGTCCGTTCTAATTTGCCGGAAATTGCAAAGATCAATGAAGAAGGCCAAGAAAGAAAGTGAACATGGACCTAGGATTTTGAGAAAGAGTCCAGAGTTTTAGAGACAAACAAAAATCACAATGAGAAGGCATTTTATAACATGAAATAGGAAAGACTCTAATTATATCTTTTATTAATACAGGTAACATAATAAGGATTGTTTGACAAAGCTACCTGGTGGGGTCCACATTAATTTTATATCTCTATAACATCTTTAGATTTATAAAAAAACAATTTGCTGTAGATGCATAGACGTCAAGAAATCACAGCATCTCTTGATTTTTATCAGAAGATTTTTATATATGGATAAATATCAAATAAAAGATAAGCTATGTTATTCCATTACCTTCGCCAGAGACAAATAAATCTGTTACAAGTAAACATGAGTAATTTTCATAATAAATAAGCAGACCAAAAGTCAGTGTCTTTACAAATTGGACTTCAAAAGCCATGGCTCCCACCCTTACCTCCTGGCCTCTCTGCCATCATCTCCTGTTGTTCTCCTCCTCACTCATTCTGCTCACTTGACTCCATGCATGTTGGCTTCCTGATTGTCGCTCAAATATTCAGAACACTCTGCTACTTCCCTGTACTACAGAACTTCTGTTCCCTTCCCCTGGGCCACTTTCCCCCCAGATATCTGTGTGCTTTGCTTCCTTACTTCCCTTAGATCTTGACCCCAATATTTTCTTCCTGATATCCTGATCACCCTACGTAAAACAACAATTTACATTCTCAATATTTCCCATCCCTTCTTCCCTGCTCAATTCATCCCATTGGCTTTTATTGTCCATAAGTTCAATGACATCAGGGATTTTTTTATTTGTTTGTTTACTAGTGTGTCCTTAGTGTTCAAAATGATTTTGGCACATGTAAGTCATCAAAAATATCTGTTGGATAAAGCAGATTGCCCAGTTGTGCTTCCAGGTTCAATTACATTCCTAAAATATTTTAGCTACTCTTGTTCTAAACAACATGTGGGTGCAGTGTTAAAACCCAAGGAGGCCTTCAAAGAATGCAGGACAGAGCCTGTGTCAGGCACTTGCAAACAGAGGGTGGGACTAAGAGCAAATTTCAGCAGTCAATGCTGTTGCAGCAGAGATGGGAGTTAGGTGGATCAGCCCAGAGCATCTGCAAGATGGCAGCCTGGGCACTGATGAGCACTGGATTCCTGTAGGATACTGGGTGGTGGAGGGCAGGTTGAACTCGAGTTTGGGAGACATGGGCTCTTTCTCTGATAAGCTGCAAGTTTGGGAGCCCATTGGGTAAACTTTCCAAGTCTCAGTTTCCTCTGCTAAACATGGAAATCAACCAGATGAGTGATTTTAAAACTTTCTTAATGAAAATAAACAAAAATAAACAAATTGGACCTAACTAAACATAAAATCTTTTGCACATTAAAGGAAACCATAAACAAAACGAAAAGACAGTCCTCAGAATGCAAGAAAATATTTGAAAATGAAGCAGCCGACAAAGTATTAATCTCCAAAGTATACAAACAGTTCATGTACTACAATATATGAAAAAAACCCCACCCAATCAAAAAATGGGCAGAAGTTCAAAATAGACATGTCTCCAAGAAAGATACACAAATGGCCAAGAAGCACATGAAAAAATGCTCAACATCACTACTTACTAAAGAATTGCAAGTCAAAACTACAATGAGGTATCAGCTCACGCAGGTCAGAAGGGTTACCATCAAAAAATCTACAAATAATAAATGCTAGAGAGGGTGTGTAAAAAAAGGGAGCCCTTTTGCACTGTTGATGGGAATATAACTTGATACAGCCAATACAGAGAACACTATGGAGGTTTCTTAAAAAACTAAAAATAGAATTACCATATGATCCTGCAATCCCACTCCTGGGCACATACCCTGAGAAAACATAGCACAAAAAGACACATGCAGCCCAGTGTTCGTTGTAGCATTATTCACAGTAAACAGGACAGGGAAGCAACCTAAGTCTTCATCAGAGGAATGGATAAAGAGGCAGAGGCAACTGAATATTACTCAGTCATAAAAAGGAATGAAACTAGGTAATTTGCAGAGATGTGAATGGACCTAGAGTCTGCCATAGAGAGCGAAGTAAGTCAGAAAGAGAAAAACAAATATCATACATTAATGCATGTATGTGGAATCTAGAAAAATGGTACAGATGAACCTATTCGAAGGGCAGGACTAGAAACCTAGACACAAAGACTGGACGTGTGGTGGGAAGAGGAGAGTGGGATGAGTTGGGAGATTAGGTTTTGCATAAATACAATACTGTGTGTAAAACAGATAGCCAGTGGGATTCTGCTGTATAGCACAAGGAACTCAGCTCAATGCTCTGTGATGACCTAGATGGGTGGGATGGGGCAGGGAGGTCCACGACAGAGAGGAGATACACACACACACACACACACACACACACACACACACACACACACACACACGGCTGATTCACTTTGTTTCTCAGCAGAAACTAACACAACATTGTAAAGCAATCACTATTGAAAACAGAGAGAAGTGTAGCTGTTTAGGGGATTGTGGTCATCAGCAATGACCTGATGCACTGACCTTCCCCCTTACCTGCCTTTATTACAATGATCACTGGGGCACTTCCATACAGTCCCTGAGAACACTGATCAGAGTCTGAAAACCCTGGCTTGGAAGTCACCTCAGGCCATATCATTTCGATTGTCTTCTTCTAAAGAAAAGATGGTATTAATTGTATGGAAAAAGAATATAAAGAATTGATTACAAAAGCAAGTTTAGGCAAAGGTCAGAAATGTCCTTTTCAAGAGACAATTCGGGTCTGTTCAGTCCAGTCGCTCAGCTGTGTCCAACTCTTTGTGACCCCTGGACTGCAGCATGCCAGACCTCCCTGTCCATCACCAACTCCCAGAGTTTACTGAAACTCCTGTCCATTGAGTCGGTGATGCCATCCAACCATCTTATCCTCTGCTGTCCCCTTCTCCTCCCACCTTCAATTTTCCCCAGCATCAGGGTCTTTTAAAAAAAGTCAGCTCTTCACGTTAGGGGGCCAAAATATTGGAGTTTCACCTTCAACATCAGTTCTTCCAATGAACACCCAGGACTGATGTCCTTTAGGATGGACAGGTTGGATCTCTTTGCAGTCCAAGGGACTCTCAAGAGTCTTCTCCAACACCACAGTTCCATCATCAATATGTAATTCTGCTAATGTCCCTTCTCAAAATATATTTTTATTAATATACAACACACAGATACCTGGATTATTTCCAGATTTATTAATACTAAATATATTTTGAAATACAGAGCAATCGATTTTCATATGGCAGCTCACAAAATCCTCCCAAATTTGCTCTCTAGGTAACACAGACCATAAAGCTAAGAATGACATACAGGGAAATGTTTTGACTTTTTATCTAAGTCCAAAGCTTTGAAATCAAGCTATATGAAATCATTCTATATACATAATGCTATTTCAATTCTCTCAAGTTATTTAAATCAACAAACCTATCATTATTTATCACACCATTTTAAATCACTTCTGAGTATTAAGTTCAGTTCAGTTCAGTCACTCAGTAGTGTCCGACTCTTTGATACCCCATGAATCGCAGCACGCCAGGCCTCCCTGTCCATCACCAACTCCCAGAGTTCATTCAGACTCACGTCCATTGAGTCGGTGATGCCATCCAGCCATCTTATCCTCTGTCGTCCCCTTCTCCTCCTGCCCCTAATCCCTCCCAGCATCAGAGTCTTTTCCAAGGAGTGAGTTCTTTGCATCAGGTGGCCAAAGTATTAGAGTTTCAGCTTCAACATCAGTGCTTCCAATGAACACCCAGGACTGATCTCCTTCAGATTGGTTGGATCTCCTTGCAGTCCAAGGGACTCTCAAGAGTCTTCTCCAACACCACAGTTCAAAAGCATCAATTCTTTGGCGCTCAGCTTTCTTCACAGTCCAACTCTCACATCCATACATGACCACTGGAAAAACCATAGACTTAAAAAACAGAATAAATTTGTTGGCTAGGCAACCTAAAAACTACTTGAAGGTGAATGAAACCTCTGTCACATTCATTGTTGTAATCCTTCAAAACCCAATTTACCAACTGACTTGAAATTTGAAGGGACTGGTGATTTCCAGGAAGAGCCTCTAAGTAGCCTTGCAATGCGGTGTTTGCTCTGTCATTTCCCATATGCTAAGCCCTTGGCTTTATGATTCAGAACTCTGATTCTGTCAGTATAGTGGGAGAGGTTCATCTCTTAAACACTGTCTTAGATGAACTAGGCTTACAAGAGATGAATGTACACAAATAGGGCACTTAAGTACCAATCCACATTAAGTACTTTAGCAATCATGGATCCAGACAGGTTAACAAGACCAGCATATTCTTTCCTTCCAGGCAAAGTGGAAAATTCCATAGAAAGCTAAATTATAATCATAAGGTTGCTTTGAATGCATGGAAATCAGTTGTGAGTTTTGAACATATAACATGTAAAGTTTACTCTATAAGGAGAGATTAAGTAGTTGTGTAAATTTATCCAGGCTTTTGGTGATAGAAACTTAAAGAGAGTTCATATCTGTTTATCTCCAAACTATGTCCTATTTTAATAAATGTGACTCTATATTTGATGTCATGAGAGATAAAAAGAAAGTAATTTGCCCCCAGAGAGATTATAAACTCACTGGGTGAAAGTGAAAGTGCTTGTTGCTCAATGATGTCCAACTCTTTGTGACCCCTTAGAATGTAGCCTGCCAGGCTCCTCTGTCCATAGAATTTTCCAGGCAAGAATACATGAGTGGGTTGCCATTTCCTTCTCCAGGGCATCTTCCCAATCCTGGGATTGAATCCCGGTCTCCTGCATTGCAGGAAGATTCTTTCACCATCTGAGCTACCAGGGAAGCCCAATGTCACTGGGTAATCAATGCTAACATTTTTATACTATCAGAAAATATTGTTAATATAAAATAATACATAATTAACATCCAAGGTTCAGATGGTAATGGTGGTAAGAGAAAGTACAATGAAATCCAGAGGAATCAAGGACATGCTTCAAAAAGAAGTCAGAACATATTCTGGTGAGAATACTATAAGTAAAAATCCTGCCTAGAGATCTATCAAAACCCTTTACTTTCACTCATGTTTTAATCCACAGCCACTCATAAGAAGTCAGAGCAGGAATAAGTTTGGGAATGAAAACTCTTCTAGTGTAAGTTTGTTTTTACAAAGTCTCATCTGTGTATAGTAAACAGTAGTAAAAATGCTATACTGGAATACTGTGGTCTTCCCCAAAATACATGGCATCATGATTAATGAGTGGCAATTAACTTTAGTTGTCTGTATTCTTGTTTTTCAATCACAAATCCAGCTGGGGAGCAAAAGGTATGCGTAATTTTTCATTATAGCAAAGTTATCGGAAAGTAAGAGGTTCTCAGGGGCTTCCCTGATGGCTCAGCAGGCAAAGAATCTGCCTGCAGTGCAGGAGATGCGGGTTCAATCCCTGGGTGAGGAAGATCGCCTGGAGGAGGAAATGGCAACCCACTCGAGTATCCATGCCTGGGACAGAGTATCCCATGGACAGAGGGACCTGCCAGGCTACAAACCAACGGGTCACAAAGAGTTGGATACGACTGAGCACAAGCATAGACAGAAGACGTTAGCAATCTAGGAGACTGTGCATTCCAGAGGTCCTTCGGCAATGCATCCAAAGATACCTTTTTTTAGTCTCTATTGGGGTGGCAGAAGATGCCACTGGAAAATGGTAAGGTGAAAGTGAAGTTACTCAGGCTTCTCCATCCATGGGATTCTCCAGGCAAGAACACTGAAGTGGTTTACCATTTCCTTCTCCAGGGGATCTTCCCAACCCAGGGATCAAACCCGGGTCTCCCGCATTGGAGGCAGACACTTTAACCTCTGAGTCACCAGGAAAGTAAGTAGAGTCCAGATATCTTCCAATGCATCAGACAGCATCAAACACAGAATTATTTGATATGAAATTTTCATCATACTGAAGTTGAAAAAAACAGAGGTTTAAAAAAGATGTATCTTATGATATGTTACCAGAGCCCAACCGTCACAAACATTGAAGGTCCCATTTCAGATTCTTCTTGTTCTCGCTGTCAACATACACCTGACTTGATTCTGATTGTTATTTTTGGGATCATGGGTTGAGTTAGGCAGGAAGAATTAAGTGTATATATGCAAAACAAAGGGGCTTCCCTGGAACCTCAGCTGGTAAAGAATCCGCCTGCAAAGCAGGAGACCCTGGTTTGATTCCTGGGTCATGAAGATCCCCTGAGAAGGGATAGGCTACCCCTCCAGTATCCTAGGCTTCCCCTTTGGCTCAGCTGGTAAAGAATCCACCCAGGAGACCTGGGTTCAATCCCTGGGTTGGGAACATCTCCTGGAAAGGGCATGACAACCAACTCCAGTATTCTTGCCTGGAGAATTCCATGGACAGAAGACCCTGGCAGGCTACAGTCCGTGGGGTCACAAAGAGTCAGACATGACCAAGCAACTAAGCATAGCACAGCACAGCACATGCAAAAAAAAAAAAAAATCCATCTTGGCCTGTAGGTCACTGAATGGAATTACAGTAAAGTTGTCGGGTATTTTAAAAGATGTCTGCATAGAACGTATTCTTCTCTTGCTATTCACATTCAGTATGAAAATTAATGTAGAAGACTTAGACAGGCCAAAGATGTACACTGTTATATTCATCAGGAAAAGGAAGAGGAAAATGTTTAGTGATTAAAATAATTTTGTAAGAGAAGGAAGAATGTCTAAATATGAATGCTAAAACACATGGATCTAAATAAAGATGTCTTCATGTTGGTACTGAATCCTCAGCTTTTCAACACTGCTGACACCTATGTTTTTCATTGACTCTTACTGAGATGAACAGAAAAAAAGTGTAATTTTTAAGATGGGAAAAGATCAATCCAAGAAATCTAACTAGCATCTCCAAAGATACTTTTTTTTTAATTCCGCATTAAGCCATGTATGATGTTATTTAGTACAAAACTTCAAGATACAAGAAGATGCAATAAGAAAGTACAAAGAGGAATAAAACACAAGATGGATAAAGAAATATGTGAATTCACAGGAATCAAAAAGAAAAGTAATTCTTAAATGGAAAGAAATGGTCATATTTTCTCCCAGGAAATAATAAAAAGAGAGCTATAGTGTTAGTGAAAAAGAGATTAAAACCCAGAAAATCTGATTACTCCATGACTGCTGACTATAAGAGTATGAAATTAGATATAGGCTTCACATCTTCCAGAAACCCAAATCACAAGCACAGTTGCACTGCCTTCTGGCACATTTACTTTTCTTTGCTCAGGACAACATTTCCATAAGAATGAGACTTGCTAGAAGAGCTATTCCAGATTCAGTATTGCGTGATCTGTCTTTAAGTGACCAAATGTTGTTGTTCAGTCACTCAGTCCTTTCCAACTCTCCAACCCCGTGGACTGCAGCATGCCAAGCTTCCCTGTCCTTCAGCATCTCCTGAAGCTGGCACAAACTCATGTCCATCAAGTCAGAGATGCATTCCAAACATCTCAACCTCTGTCATCCCCTTCTCCTCCTGCCTTCAATCTTTCCCAAATGTTAGGCACAGTTTAAACGAGTATTTGATACCTATAAGTGGAAATTAAATTTCAGTTCAGTTCAGTTCAGTCGCTCAGTCATGTCCGACTCTCTGCGACCCCATGAATCGCAGCACGCCAGGCCTCCCTGTCCAGCACCAACTCCTGGAGTTCACTCAGACTCACGTCCATCGAGTCAGTGATACCACCCAGCCATCTCATCTTCTGTCATCCCCTTCTCCTCCTGCCCCCAATCCCTCCCAGCATCAGAGTCTTTTCCAAGGAGTTAACTCTTCACATGAGGTGGCCAAAGTACTGGAGCTTCAGCTTTAGCATCATTCCTTCCAAAGAAATCCCAGGGCTGATCTCCTTCAGAATGGACTGGTTGGATCTCCTTGCAGTCCAAGGGACTCTCAAGAGTCTTCTCCAACATCACATTTCAAAAGCATCAATTCTTTGGAGCTCAGCCTTCTTTGCAGTCCAACTCTCACATCCATACATGACCACTGGAAAAACCATGGCCTTGACTAGATGTACCTTAGTCGGCAAAGTAATGTCTCTGCTTTTAAATATGCTATCTAAGTTGGTCATAACTTTTCTTCCAAGGAGGAAGCGTCTTTTAATTTCATGGCTGCAGTCACCATCTGCAGTGATTTTGGAGCCCCCAAAAACAAAGTCTGACACTGTTTCCACTGTTTCCCCATCTATTTCCCATGAAGTAATGGGACCGGATGCCGTGATCTTTGTTTTCTGAATGTTGAGCTTTAAGCCAACTTTTTCACTCTCCACTTTCACTTTCATCACGAGGCTTTGTAGTTCGTCTTCACTTTCTGCCATATGGGTGGTGTCATCTGCATATCTGAGGCTATTGATATTTCTCCTGGCAATCTTGATTCCAACTTGTGTTTCTTCCAGTCCAGCGTTTCTCATGAATCAAGGCAAATTGGAAGTGGTCAAACAAGAGAAGGCAAGAGTGAACATTGCATTCTAGGAATCAGCGAACTAAAATGGACAGGAATGGGTGAATTTAACTCAGATGACCATTATATCTATTACTGCGGGCAGGAATCCCTCAGAAGAAATCGAGTAGCCATCATGGTCAACAAAAGAGTCTGAAATGCAGTACTTGGATGCAATTGCAAAAACGACAGAATGATCTCTGTTTGTTTCCAAGGCAAATCATTCAATATCACAGTAATCCAAGTCTATGCCCCAATCAGTAATGCTGAAGAAGCTGAAGTTGAATGGTTCTATGAAGACCTACAAGACCTTTAGAACTAACACCCAAAAAAGATGTCCTTTTCATTATAGGGGACTGGAATGCAAAAGTAGGAAGTCAAGAAACACCCAGAGTAACAGGCAAATTTGGCCTGGAATGCTGAATGAAGCAGGGCAAAGACTAATAGAGTTTTACCAAGAAAATGCACTGGTCATAGCAAACACCCTCTTCCAACAACACAAGAGAAGACTTTACACATGGACATCACCACATGGTCAACACCGAAATCAGATTGATTATATTCTTTGCAGCCAAAGATGGAGAAGCTCTATACAGTCAACAAAGACAAGATCAGGAGCTGACTGTGGCTCAGATCATGAACTCCTTATTACCAAATTCAGACTTAAATTGAAGAAAGTAGGGAAAACCGCTAGACCATTCAGGTATGACCTAAATCAAATCCCTTATGATTATACAGTGGAAGTGAGGAATAGATTTAAGGGCCTAGATCTGACAGATAGAGTGCCTGATGAACTATAGACGGAGGTTCGTGACATTGTATAGGAGACAGGGATCAAGACCACCCCATGGAAAAGAAATGCAAAAAAGCAAAATGGCTGTCTGGTGAGGCCTTACAAATAGCTGTGAAAAGAAGAGAAGTGAAAAGCAAAGGAGAAAAGAAAAGGTATAAGCATCTGAATGCAGAGTTCCAAAGAATAGCAAGAAGAGATAAGAAAATTAAATTTAGAAATTCTCAAAAGACAAACCCCATTTCAATCAGAATGATAATGATGAAGAACTCTTTAGGATTCACGCTATATGAAGTTTCTTGTTTTTAAATGAATCACATACTCACTAAGACTTTTATTCACTTATATGATTTGACGTGATTAGGAAACCACCCTTTACAAATAGCCAGTAAACTGTTGTGGTTATATGCCATCTTCCTTCAACATGAAAATGGATCTCCTCTAACTCACTCTTTGGTCCAAAGTTCATTTCATTGTGTAATTCATTTAAATATGGCTTTCAAACATTCCTCAATTACTGTCAAGGATTTGAATGAGACCATCAAAGAGTCTACTTTATTCAATATCTTTCACATAAAAATGACAATGATTTGACTACTCTAATAGTAAAGGTTTATTCTAGGATTTAATGTTTACATAAAGTTTAGAAAACTAAATAGTCACAAATACAGTCAGTAGTTTTGACTAGTGAAGAAAGGGACTTCACTTTTTTCTTCTAACGCCTAGAGAGAATTTTGTGCACAGTATTTTCTGCTGTGGACTAAGAATGCTGCCTGCCATATCAGCAAACAAAGGATGTTGTGATAAGCTATCAAATCCCAAGGATGGACCCTGAGGGGACTCAGGATGAGGAAGAACTGGATCCTGGCCCTAGGGAGTTACGTTACATATCAAAGGAATGATTTCAATGAGCTCAGACTCTTGCATCCTCTCATACATAGAAAAGTGCTAAATCCATTAATTTGAGACATCTGATTTTCTTTAAATAACAGTAATTTTTTTGATGTTCCCATTACCTAGTTTGTGTTGCAAAAACCTTTCTGTATACCGGCTCTTACCTGACATCTTAGAAGCAATTCCTCAGAGATATCTGAGAGATATCCCAGGCTTGAGTCCTCAAAAAGTCTGCTGAACAAAATATAATTCTCAGCTTTCAGGATGCGCATTATTATCATGATTTTTTTTGTTGTTGTTGGGTTGACATCATGTAATGAGAATTCAAAGCTCCCAATTTCAAAAGTATGTGAAACACTCATGATTTGGATAGAGCACTAACCAGCCACTAAACACATTTCATAGCACACATACCAAGAAGTTCTTATTTGTTGCTCTTGTCATTTAGTTGCTAGGTCATGTCCAATTCTTTGGACCCCATGGACTGAAGCATGCCAGGCTTCCCTGTCCTTAACTATCCCCTGGAGTTTGCTCAAATTCATGTCCATTGAGTCAGTGATGCTATCTAACAATCACATCTTCTGCAGCCCTCTTCTTTTGCATTCAATCTTTCCCAGCATGTGGGTCTTTTCCAATCAGTGATTCTTCACATCAGGTGCTAAAGTAATGGAGCTTCAGCTTCAGCATAAGTCCTTCCAATGAACATTCAGGGTTGATTTCCTTTAGGATTTGATCTCCTTGCAGTCCAAGGGACTCACAAGAGTCTTCTCCAGCACCACAATTTGAAAGCATTAGTTCCTCAGTGTTCAGCCTTCTTTATGGTCCAACTCTCACATTCATTCATGACTAATGGAAAAAGCATAGCTTTGACTATACAGACCTTTGTTGGCAAAGTAATGTTTTTGCTTTTTAGTATGCTATCTAGGTGTGTCACAGCTTTTCTTCCAAGGAGCAAGCGTCTCTTAATTTCATGGTCGCAGTCACCATCTACAGTGATTTTGGAGCCCTCCTGCTGCTGCTGCTGCTGCTGCTGCTGCTAGGTCGCTTCAGTCATGTCCGACTCTGTGCGACCCCATAGACGGCAGCCCACCAGGCTCCCCCGTCCCTGGGATTCTCCAGGCAAGAACACTGGAGTGGGTTGCCATTTCCTTCTCCAATGCATCACAGTGAAAAGTGAAAGTGAAGTCACTCAGTCGTGTCCGACTCTTAGCGACCCCATGGACTGTGGCCCACCAGGCTCCTCCGTCCATGGGATTTTCCAGGCAAGAGTGCTGGAGTGGGGTGCCATTGCCTTCTCCATTTTGGAGCCCAAGAAAATAAAATTGTTCACTGCTTACTTTTTCCCTTCTATCAGCCATGAAGTGATGGGACCACGGGGGCTTCCCTGATGGCTCAGTGGTAAAGAACCCACCTGCAATTCAGGAGAGACTTGGGTTCATCCCTGAGTCAGGAAGATGCCCTGGACAACCCACTATTCTTGCCTGGAGAATCCCATGGACAGAGGAGCCTGTTGGACTATAGTCCATAGGGTCGCAAAGAGTTGAACATGACTGAACCAACTGAGTGTGCACGATGGGACCAGGTACCATGATATTAGTTTTTTGAATGCTGAGTTTTAAGTCAGCTTTTTCACTCTCCTCTTTCACCTTCATCAAGAGGTTCTCTAGTTCCCCTTCACTTCTTGCCATTAGAGTGGTATTATCTGCATATCTGAGGCTGTTGATAATTCTCCTGGCAATCTTGATCCCAGCTTTTGATTCTTCCAGCTTAGCATTTCATATGATGTACTCTGCATAGAAGTTATACAAACAGGGTGGCAGTATATAGCCTTGTTGTACTCCTTTCCCATATTAACTTTTATTGGGTCTCAAATATTAACTTATATCGAGTCTCAAAAATTTCTCTCTCTCTGCAGTTCTAACAGTAGCAAAAGAATCTCTGATCAGGAGAAACTTAGATGTGTCTATCATGCAAATAATTTTCATCGGAAATGTGGGTAATTTTTTTGAACTTAAATTCTTTAAAATAATAAATTATATTACATCTATTTTCCCTACTATGACTCATCTTGAATGGATGATCTTAGGGAAATATGCAGGAACAATGGTCCATCTCCATACTCATCTCTTGGTTCTCCCAGTTCTCTAATTTTTTCTCTATATTTTTGTGTTCTTATTTTCTCCTTATGTATTTGGTCAAATAAGTTCATAAAGGGTATCAGTTCAGGTAACCACTTTAATTGTGATTAACAAAAACTGGGTGGTCTAGGAAATAAGGAGTGGCCATGTGCTGTCATCTGTTCACGCATGTTAAATCCATTTGGAGACCTAATTCATTTCCAAAGATTCACTTCCAGAACTTTGGAAAATCTTCTGATTTAAATATTTTGCTGTCATTTTGATAAATCAAAATGTAAGTAGTTCTCTCAATGGATGAACAATTAAGTAGAGGATGAATCAAAATCTGAAATGACTGGAATGAAAGCAAGAGAGTAATTAATACCCAAGAAATATTACCAACAAACAAACAAAATGAATAATGTGTATAGAATATTTAATATATGCTAGGCCCATGTATATGTTACACACAGTTGATTTTGAGACAAGAGGTAAGGGGATAATGGACAACCTTCAAAAGAATGATACAGCCAATGTGGATATGACAAAAACTCAGTAGACCCAAAGAGGCCCAAAATGGCAGAAGATTGGACTTAGCATAAACCTGAGCCTCAGTATATGCTCACTGTAATACACTAGCATGCTAAATGACACTCACACAGGCACCATGACAATTCCAAGTGAAGTGAAGTGGAAGTTGCTCTGTTGTGTCCAACTCTTTGTGACCCCGTGGACTATCCAGTCCATGGAATTCTCCAGGCCAGAATACTGGAGTGAGTAGCCTTTCCATTCTCCAGGGGATCTTCCCAACCCAGGGATCGAACCCAGATCTCCCACATTGCAGGTGGATTCTTTACCAGCTGAGTCCCCAAGAATACTGGAGTGAGTAGCCTTAGGCATTCTCCAGCAGATCTTTCCAATCCAGGAATAGAACCAGGGTCTCCTGCATTGCAGAAGGATTCTTTATCAACTGACCTATCAGGGCAGATTATAAAAGGCCAAAAAGTGGGCAGTGGCCCAAATCCTGGAAATCCCCACCCCTTCTCCAAAATAACTGGAATAATCCTCCCACTTCTTAGCCTATAAAATTAACCAACCCATAAAAACTAACCACCCCATACTTCAGGGCCACTCTTGCCTTTTGAGACAGACTATCTCAAAATCAAAAGGTTTTCTGTCTATAAAATGTGTATCTCTCTAAATAAATCCACTTCTTACCTATAACTTTATCTCTCACTGAATTTTTTCTGAGATGAGATATACAGAACCTGAGCTTCAGTGAGTCTACACAGCATGTGAGTGATTTTAATTAAAAGACAGTGGGTTGAAGCCCCATTCTGAGTTTTGACTGGTTTCAAATCCCATCTGAGGTGAGACTGGGTTTAAGATCAGGTAAGAAATTTTAGTTTTATTTAAAATTCACACTAAAAAAATATTATCTACATTTTACATCCAGATTTTTAAATAATAAGGCTCAGAGAAGACATGTAATCTTTTTTGTTGTCATGCAATTAGTAATGGGCACAGTTAGGGTCTGAACTTAGATCTGTACAACCTCTCCAAGGGCTATTTTAGAGAGTGATGGGGGCACAGATGGCAGAGGTAATGACCACATAGACATTATCACTGAGACGTGATCTGATAGAAAATGTCAAGTCATGGAAAAGGGTAACTGCAAGAGTGCCATCAATAAGGCATGTTCTGAATCACTCTTATCTCAAACCATGATTAAAAGCTTTTAGTAGAAAAACCAGGAGTTCATTTCACTTGTTCAATAGCTCGATAGTAAAAGAGATGAGAAAGTTAAGTTCTGGCTAAACTGTACTTTAATTATCAGCCTAAGTTGCATTCCCAAACATGAACCCCTCCCACCTCCTTCCCATAACATCTTTCTGGTCATCCCATGCACCAGCCCCAAGCATGCTGCATCCTGCGTCAGACATAGACTGGCGATTCAATTCACATGATAGTATACATGTTAGAATGTCATTCTCCTCTGAGTTCAAAAGTCCGTTATACACATCTGTGTCTCTTTCCCTGTCTTGCATACAGGGTCGTCATTGCCATCTTCCTAAATTCCATATATGTTAGTATACTGTATTGGTGTTTTTCTGGCTTACTTCACTCTGTATAATCGGCTCCAGTTTCATCCATCTCATCAGAACTGATTCAAATGAATTCTTTTAACGGCTGAGTAATACTCCATTGTGTATATGTACCACGGCTTTCTTATCCATTCATCTGCTGATGGACATCTAGGTTGTTTCCATGTCCTGGCTATTATAAACAGTGCTGCGATGAACATTGGGGTACATGTCTCTTTCTATTCTGGTTTCTCGGTATATGCCCAGAAGTGGGATTGCTGGGTCATAAGGTAGTTCTATTTGCAATTTTTAAGGAATCTCCACACTGTTCTCCATAGTGGCTGTACTAGTTTGCATTCCCACCAACAGTGTAGGAGGGTTCACACCCTCCAGCATTTATTGCTTGCAGATTTTGGATCGCAGCCATTCTGACTGGTGAAGTGGTACCTCATTGTGGTTTTGATTTGCATTTCTCTAATAATGAGTGATGTTGAGCATCTTTTCATGTGTTTGTTAGCCATCTGTATGTCTTCTTTGGAGAAATGTCTATTTAGTTCTTTGGCCCATTTTTGATTGGGTCGTTTATTTTCTGGAGTTGAGCTGCATAAGTTGCTTGTATATTTTTGAGATGAGTTGTTTGTCAGTTGCTTCATTTGCTATTATTTTCTCCCATTCAGAAGGCTGTCTTTTCACCTTGCTTATATTTTCCTTTGTTGTGCAGAAGCTTTTAATTTTAATTAGATTCCATTTGTTTATTTTGCTTTTATTTCCAGAATTCTGAGGTGGATCATAGAGGATCCTGCTGTGATTTATGTCTGAGTGTTTTGCCTATGTTCTCCTCTAGGAGTTTTATAGTTTCTGATCTTACATTTAGATCTTTAATCCATTTTGAGTTTATTTTTGTGTGGTGTTAGAAAGTGATCTAGTTTCATTCTTTTACAAGTGGTTGACCAGTTTTCCCAGCACCACTTGTTAAAGAGATTGTCTTTACTCCATTGTATATTCTTGCCTCCTTTGTCAAAGATAAGGTGTCCATGTGGATTTATCTCATTTTGTTCCATTGATCTATATGTCTGTCTTTGTGCCAGTACCATACTGTCTTGATGACTGTGGCTTTGTAGTAGAGCCTGAAGTCAGGCAAGTTGATTCCTCCAGTTCCATTCTTCTCTCAAGATTGCTTTGGCTATTCGAGGTTTTTGTATTTCCATACAAATCTTGAAATTATTTGTTCTAGTTCTGTGAAAATGTGGCTGGTAGCTTGATAGGGATTGCATTGAATTTGTAAATTGCTTTGGGTAGTATACTCATTTTCACTATATTGATTCTTCCGATCCATGAACATGGTATATTTCTCCATCTATTAGTGTCCTCGATTTTCATCAGTGATTTATAGTTTCTATATATAGGTCTTTACGGTAGATATATTCCTAAGTATTTGATTCTTTCGTTGCAATGGTGAATGGAATTGTTTTAATTTCTTTTCTACTTTCTCATTATTCGTGTATAGGAATGCCAGGGATTTCTGTGTGTTGATTTTATATCCTGCAACTTTACTATATTCATTGATTAGCTCTAGTAATTTTCTGGTGGAGTCTTTAGGTTTTCCATGAGGATCATGTCATCTGCAAACAGTGAGAGTTTTACTTTTCCAATTTTGCTGTGATAAAACTTAGACTTTAAAACAAAGGCTGTGAAAAGAGACAAAGAAGGCCACTACATAATGATCAAAGGAACAATCCAAGAAGAAGATATAACAATTATAAATATATATGCACCCAATATAGGAGCACCACAATATGTAAGACAAATGCTAACAAGTATGAAAGGGAAATCAACAATAACACAACAGATCAACTAAACAGAAAATTAACAAAGAAACGCAAACTTTAAATGATACATTAGATCAGTTAGACCTAATTGATATCTATAGGACATTTCACCCCAAAACAACGAATTTACCTTTTTTCAAGTGCTCATGGAACCTTCTCCAGGATAGATCACATCCTGGGCCATAAATCTAAACTTGATAAATTCAAGAAAATCGAAATCATTCCAAGCATCTTTTCTGACCATAATGCATTAAGATTAGATCTCAATTACAGGCGAAAAACTATTAAAAATTCCAACATATGGAGGTTGAACACACTTGAATAACCAACAAATCACAGAAGAAATCCAAAAGAAATCAAAATATGCATAGAAACTAATGAAAATGAAAACACAACAACCCAAAACCTGTGGGACACTATAAAAGCAGTGCTAGAGGAAAGTTCATAGCAATACAGGCATACCTCAAGAAACAAGAAAAAGTCAAATAAATAACCTAACTCTACAACTAAAGCAACTAGAAAAGGAAGAGCGGAGAACCCCAGAGTTAGTAGAAGGAAAATCTTAAAAATTAGGGCAGAAATAAATGCAAAAGAAACAAAAGAGACCATAGCAAAAATCAACAAAGCCAAAAGCTGGTTCTTTGAAAGGATAAATAAAATTGACAAACCATTAGCCAGACTCATCAAGAAGCAAAGAGAAAAATCAAATCAATAAAATTAGAAATGAAAATGGAGAGATCACAACAGACAACACAGAAATACAAAGGATCATAAGAGACTACTATCAGCAGTTGTATGCCAATAAAATGGACAACGTGGAAGAAATGGACAAATTCTTAGAAAAGTACAATTTTCCAAAACTGAACCAGGAAGAAATAAAAATCTTAACAGACCCATCACAAGCACGGAAATTGATACTGTAATCAGAAATCTTCCAGCAAACAAAAGCCCAGGTCCAGATGGCTTCACAGCTGAATTCTACCTAAAATTTCGAGAAGAGCTAACACCTATCCTCCTCAAACTCTTCCAGAAAATTGCAGGAAGGTAACTTCAAACTCATTCTATGAGGCCACCATCACCCTAATACCAAAACCTGACAAAGATGTCACAAAAAGAAAACTACAGGCCAATATCTCTGATGAACATAGATGTAAAAATCCTCAACAAAATTCTAGCAATCAGAATCCAACAACACATTAAAAGATCATACACCATGACCAAGTGGGCTTTATCCCAGGGATGCAAGGATTCTTCAATATCCGCAAATCAATCAATGTAATTCACCACATTAACAAATTGAAAATAAAAACCATATGATTATCTCAATAGATGCAGAGAAGGCCTTTGACAAAATTCAACATCCATTTATGATAAAACTCTCCAGAAAGCAGGAATAGAAGGAACATACCTCAACATAATAAAAGCTATCTATGACAAACCCACAGCAAACATTATCCTCAATGGTGAAAAATTGAAAGCATTTCCCCTAAAGTCAGAACAAGACAAGGGTGTCCACTTTCACCGCTGCTACTATTGTTTTTGATGCAAGGCATATAATGGGAGAATGACAGACTCCTAGAGACATTTTTAGACAGTTACTACAAAGGAAGCATGGTAAAGGATATCCCGAAGGGAGAGATGGGAGAAGGCAAAAAAAGAGTTCACAATATTTATGCCAAGAGAAGGTGAGAGTCTGCATTACGGTGATGGCAGGAAGATTGTAAATGAGAGCACAGATATAAGAAAAGAGAACTCCCATGGAGTTATTTAGCTGGACTAGGCAATGGATTGAATGGAATGGGCAAAGGAGATGGAGGAAGCAAATGCTACTCAAGATTTTTAATCATGTTTTGATTGAGATATGGGTAATTCAGTGATGTGATATACGGAAGTAAAAGAAGAGGATCTGGCTGGGGTAAAGAGCGGCAGGGCTAAAGGTGACCTGTCAGATTCTGTAATATCATCCTGTCGATGAAACAACACTAGGCTGGTACAGACGTAGGTATTTTATTAGTATAAATAGACTAACCTTAGGTAGCTAATGTTGTCTGTGTGCTTAATCATTCAGTTTTGTCTGACTCTTTGCAACTCCACAGACTGTAGCCCCCAAGGCTCTTCTCTCCATGGGGACTCTCCAGGCAAGAATACTGGAATGCATTGCCATGCCTTCCTCCAAGGGAACTTCCCACCCAGGGGTTGAACCCAGGTCTCTTGCATTGCAGGTGGATTCTTTACTGGTCCTCTTAAAAGCTGAAATTATTTTATAGTCAAAAATACCTACAGAGGCATATACTCCAAATACATAAGTAATTTATAAGCAAAATTTTTTATTCAGGTTTAAAAGAAATAAAACTGAAGATCACTGGGAAACTGCCATAAGCCTTTCTGGTCTCACTAATGTTGAAGATTGTTGTTAGGTATTTCTCCAGCAGAGTATGCCCTGATAAGTATATAGCTCTCAGAGATAATATCCAAGAATTTAACTTTTGAAGATGGATAAAGAGTAAAGAAGAAAAAGGCCAAGACACCTGAATATCATAAAAGGACAACTTAAATTACCTCAATTGTTGGGCACAATCAGTGTGGCCAGTGAGGAAAACAACAGCAGAGGGGTTGGTGAAATGTCCAAAGACAATTTCTCCCAATGACCCTGTGACTCAGCTATTCCCTGAGCTTTACTGCCAACACCATAAATAGATTTTTATAAAAGGAGATGCTTAGTTGTAATTGTTTCTGTTTCTGGAAATAGAGGAATTCTACTGGCAGTGAGATTCCATGATGAGGGACAAAAGTAGGTGAGGAGAGACTGAAGAGAAATCCCATCAGGCCATGCCTGGGAAACAAATTACAATGACACGTCCATGTCATTATCTGTACTGTGCATAGAAAAGAAAGGAAAGCTTATTTGAAATGGGAGATGCATTTAAAAATATATTTATGTTGTTTGAAGGAAATAGCTTTGAAACCCATGTAGCAAAAAAATACTCCAGCGGTTAAACACAAAATATCAATCTACAAATGAAAAAAAGCGAATTTTCAGTTGGATTTTGGGGGGTTTCCTTTCTTCTTATTAAATAGAATTTAACTGGAGCATTTAATAATGTCTGTAAATATAAATAAAGGTTAGCCTTAGAAATATGTGGTGCAAATTAAGGAGCTTTGTAAAAATTGTCCTCAAATGAAAGTCTTCTATTCGCTTACCATTGATACAGAAATTCCATAATTACAGATGTCATCATTTATCTTCACAGAGTCTCTAAAAGATTTCTTTTTGAAATGGGAATTTTCCTGAAAGGTATTCATATGATTACCTTCCTTTCAGTCATTCACATTACACAGAGAAAAAGATCCTAAGGAACAGCTAGCTACACGAAGGGAATGAAGTTTAGTAAGGGAGAATTTCACAGCTTGGGGACAATATTAATTGAAAGGAGGAAGAAATGAGATTTAAACAAGATGGGGAAAATTCTATAGACTCTGACAAGGACATAGGATTTCATAATCATTTCTTTAAAGTTAACCTCCCCTTGTTTTTTGTTTGTGTGTTTAGTTTTGTCTTTTCCGGAATCTTATAGGATTCTTTTCCACAACAAAACTTTCTTCTTTGGGATTTCATATCCTTGAGAAATGAGGTTCTAAGGCATAAATTTTCTCTAGTTCATCATGTACTACAATAAACCTGTTAATCCTGTTTGCATTTGCTAAGATTCTTCACCTCAGGTAACTACTGGGGAAAAGGTAACACCTTGAGGAAGTTACAGAACATAGGAGCTCTATTAGTTATATCAGTAGCCTTATCTTCATTGGAATATGACTGGGGCTGGGCCACATAGTATTTTAAGATTGAGACTCAATCTTTCCCAGAACTTCAACTGATCTAGATAAACCTCAAGCACCCATTTCTCAACTTTGTACAAATAACCCATCACCTTCAACACTTTCCATAACGATGGCTCATTGTCAATGGTAGAATCAAGAAGAAATTCCAGACCACAAACGGAACTTCACATTTAGACACTTCCTGCCATCTTCTACTTTGTATAAAATAAATGAGGAACAGAATCTACATTCTTGGAATTAAAATGATTGCAAACTTTTTTACACAAAATTGTTCTCATTCTTTTTCTAGCTCGTGAAATGCATTTTAAAGGAATTTAAAGTTTCTTGGTCTGTTTTTCACTTCAAGTAAAAATTAGGGCACCCTAACTAGTGCTGGCAATGTGGAATTTGGGAGTTGGATATAATTCCAGTGCTTTCTGGGCTTAGTTCACTACAGTTTTATAAAACAATTAAAAAGCTTTCCTGCTGTTTCAGGCCAGTAGGTCTGAAGCCTTCAGCAAGCTCCCATCATTTGGCACTGATCTACTTTCTGTTCCCTGATCAACTCCTTTGAAAAGACTAGCCTGAACCATGGACTCACACTAGAGAAACAATAGTCACCACGGCCAATCCTCACTGCCTTTTATCTTTCCTTACTTTCCTATTTTGGGGGGACTTGAAGAGAACTAACTTTCAGATGAAAAAAGATACAATACATCTGGAAAGTTTATAAATTGGAAGTTTTGGTAATGAGAGTATCATTATCCATGTAATTTCTGGGCTTAGTCAAACAAAGGTAGGATTAAAATAGAAGGTTCTGGAAGCTCCACAGTGTACTGGTGTCTTCCCCTCATCCCCATCTGCAATCTTTTCAACCAAACCCTCCTATTTCAGACCCCAGATGGAGAAATTCTTATAATCTACAGGTTATTAGCCCCCTCCAGTGATAGTCTACATACACACATACACACACACAGAATTTCTGGCATTGAACAGGAGGTCACATTAGGATTTTCCAGAACAAAAATCAAAGGATGGAGGAGGAAAATTAAGATGGACAATAGTGGGGCCTTCCCTGGCAGCCCAGAGATTAAGACTCTGCACTCCACTGCAAGGGCTGTAGGTTTGATCCTTGGTCAGAGAACTAAGATACCCATATGCAGTACAGTGTGGCCAAAAACTAAGTGAATGAATGAACAGACTGCTATTTATTTTAAATAGATGATAGATAACGAAGGGAAATTTCACAGGCAAAGTGAGACTATCTGAGTTTCACCTCTGTCCATCACAGCTTCTCTGTCAATGAAAGTTGTCTATATCTACATGTAGTGGTATGCTGAATCAGTGGTATGCTGGATCTGGTCCCAAAGGGCTTCCAAGTGACATGTATGTATGCACCCGTTCCTAATTTCTAGTTCTCTTATGGCACACTTGTAGTTTGGAATAAGGCATGGTGGAACTATTCATAACATTGAAATCAACAAATGCTTCCAATCAGGCCATTTTATTTTTGGACATCCAAATTATCAGCACACTTCAAATTATGATTTATATCACAGAAAAAGAAATGCAAAAGAAGTCCTATCCAACACATATATAGAGCTCTCCCTGAAAAGAGGTCTGGTGAATATTATTTTTCTAATTTCCAGCAATGTCTCAGTGTGCCTTATTTCCCAATTCCTTGATTAAAGCAGGATCACCATTACCAGAAATTTCATGAATCAGAAACTCTGGGTTGGAAAGTAACAGTAAAAACCTCCAGGGGATTCTGATGCTTACTAAAGTTTGAGAACCTCAAGCTTGTACATTATATATGGAAAGGCCTCTTAATCTAGTGGTGTGTGTGTGTGTGTGTGTGTCCATATTGAGGGAATCTGCCTGCAACGCAGGAGACCTGGGCTCAATCCCTGTGCTACAATCCGTGGTGTAGCAAAGAGTTGAACACAACTAAACAACTGAGCACACACACATACACAGAGAAGGGACCTAAGCAGGTATCAAGGTTTATCTGTGGTCTAAGAAACACTATCGGGGAAAAGAGAGAAGATATAAGACAGGTCAAGAGTAGTTCAACTAACTTCCTTGAAAGGTAGAAGATGGAATCCAAAATATAGGTAATGAAATTCACCATTGACAAAAAACAAGGGCATACTTTTCACCAAGACATCAAGTCTTACTGTTTAAAGACTTGCCCCACTCTTAGCCCCACCCATCTTCTTAAGCACAGGATGCCTACACTGTCATCTTTTTAAAGTAAAACCTAGATGTCCATCAGCAGACGAATGGATAAGAAAGCTGTGGTACATATACACAATAGAGTGTTACTCAGCCATTAAAAAGAATACATTTGAATCAGTTCTAATGAGGTGGATGAAACTGGAGCTGATTATACAGAGTGAAGTAAGCCAGAAAGAAAAACACCAATATAGTATACTAACACATATATATGGAATTTAGAAAGATGGTAATGATAACCCTGTATGCGAGACAGCAAGAGAGACACAAATGTAAAGAACAGATTTTTGGGCTCTGGGGGAGAGGGAGAGGGTGGGATGATTTTTGAGAATGGCATTGAAACATGTATACTATCATGTAAGAAATGAATCACTAGTCTAGGTTGGATTCAGGATGCTTGGGGCTGGTGCACTGGGATGACCCAGAGAGATGAGATGGGGAAGGAGGTGGGAGGGGGGTTCAGGGTTGGGAACTCATGTACACATGTGGTGGATTCATGTCAATGTACGGCAAAACCAATACAGTATTGAAAAGTAAAAAAATTAAAAAATAATAAAAAAAGAAAAAGAATAAAATAAAATTGTTTACTACTAAAAAAAATAAAGTGAAATAGATATTTTTGTAATCAGATGCAAATCTGTTCAGATCTATGAACGACTGGTCTGTTGAATGCTCAGATTACACAAAATGTTTAGTTAGATTTGCATGAAAACTAAATGAAAGCTTCTTGTCATAATCATTATTAAGCAAATTAATTTGATGAGTCATCTCTTTGATATATGAAGTGGAACAAAATATCTAATGGGCCAAAATGAACGTCAAACAAGAGTTATCATTTACTGAATACTTATTGTGATATAGGCATATCATATGTATTATTTTGTTTCTTCATAATATTTGTACAAGGCAAGTGTTATTAGTTATGTTTTCTAAATTGACTAAGTAAAGTTCAGAGATATCTAAGTTAATCAATTGCCCATGATTGTGTCACAAATATTCCTTAGTGTAAGGAATGCTAAAGTTATTCCACTTATTTGTTTTTATTGATATTATTGGCAGAATTGGAAATCTTTAGGAGATGCCTCAAAGTAAATTCTATGATAAGTTTATAGAATAGAGACAATATAGGAAAACTCACATAAGTGAGACTTACAATAATCTTCCATGGAAACAATTACAAAAACCTTGATCCTTCAGAGGATATTATAAAGAGTAACAGTGAATCATATTGATGAAAATGGCTTCATATTCACATTCAGTTCAGTTCAGTTCAGTCGCTCAGTCATGTCCAACTCTTTGCGACCCCATGAATCGCAGCACGCCAGGCCTCCCTGTCCATCACCAACTCCTGGAGTTCACTCAGATTCACGTCCATTGAGTCAGTGATGCCATCCAGCCATCTCATCCTCGGTCGTCCCCTTCTCCTCCTGCCCCCAATCCCTCCCAGCATCACATTACTCAAGACCAAAAAGTTACACAGAAATTAATATCTTACCAGAATTTTTATAAACTTTTAGTTTGAGGACTAGCATTCAGCAATGCAAAATTGGCAGAGATTTTCACAGGCTTTATTCCAAAATAAACCCTTTAATATGTTATAGCACAAGTTAGACTTCTCAAAACCTCCTCAAGTAAAATATCTTCAGCAATCTCAAGTTCAATTGCTTGGCTTTGTTCTTTTGCTTCCTACTGGGTTTTCATAAAATTATGAGGAAGAATTATTAACAATCACAAGACACAGTAAAGCCACTGTTTCAGTCACCTGAAACAGTGTGACATCAACTATAATAAACATATAGAATTACCCTTGCTTTTCCTATGGTGGCATATGGTTTACAGTAGAGAAACACCAGACTGACCAGATCACACATCTTCTCTGGATCACAGCTCTGCCTACCATCCAGGAAGCATTTTCCCCCTCCCTTTGAGGAAATTTATATATATATATACATATATATATGTATATATGTATATATTTTTAATTGAAGTATAGTTGACTTATTGAAGAAGGCAATGGCAACCCACTCCCTACTGTTGCCTGGAAAATCCTATGGAGGGAAGAGCCTGGTATGCTGCAGTCCGTGGGGTTGTTTGCTAGGAGTTGGACACGACTGAGCAACTTCACTTTTACTTTTCACTTTCATGCATTGGAGAAGGAAATGGCAACCCACTCCAGTGTTCTTGCCTGGAGAATCCCAGGGATGGGGGAGCCTGGTGGGCTGCCGTCTCTGGGATTGCACAGAGTCAGACACGACTGAAGCAACTTAGGAGTAGCAGTAGTAGTATAGTTGACTTATAATGTTGTGTTAATTTCTGCTGTACAACAAAGTGATTCAGTTACACACACACACACACACACACATATATATACACATTTTTTAAAATATTCTTTTCCATTATGAATTATGCCTGGCGTGCTGCGATTCATGGGGTCGTAAAGAGTCGGGCATGACTGAGCGACTGAACTGAACTGAACTGAATAGGATACTGAATACAGTTCTCTGAGATATATGCTAGGACCTTGTTCTCTATCCTTTCTATATATAAAATCGTTCAGCTGCTAACTCCAACCTCCCACTCTGTCCCTCCTCCAACTCCCTCTCCCTCAGCAACCACCAGTCTTCTCTCTATGTAGGAAGTTGATTTTGTATACTTTAAACATACTTGGCTTTAAGGGAATCATATCTTAGTCTAGATACTGTGACCTTGCCACTGTGAATGTTCTCCATTCACTATACTAGAACTAGGTAGAACCACTCCACTGTATTAGTATTAAAAATGTATTATTTTAAAATGTATTGTTTTTATCTAGGTAGACTTCAATGCATAAAAAGTAGACAGCTTTTTTCATCTGATGTGATTTATCTTTTACATTATGAATTTTAAAAAATCTAAATTATTACAAAATATTCACTCATTACTGGGTAAAGCCTCCAGCAGTTTTCCCTTGTTTAAGGTATTTCCTCTAATTAATTGGGCTTCCCAGGTGGCGCAGTGGTAAAGCACTTGCATGCCAGTACAGGAGACCCAAGAGATGTGGGATTGATTCCTAGGTTGGGAGGATGCCCTGGAAGAGAGCATGGCAACCCATTCCAGTATTCTTGGCTGGAGAATCCCATGGGCAGAGGAACCTGGTGGGCTACATTTCATAGGTTTGCACAGAGTTGGATATGATTTAAGCAACTCAGCAGCAGCAGCAGCCTAATCAATTGTCTGTATGTGAGGAAAAGAAAATTTTGCTTAGAATTATTACATTTAGTATTTATCACTATATTTGATATTTCAATCTTAAAATCATCTGGCATAGTTTTCTAAGATGGCATTATGTGTTTTTTCAAAGCACTTCAAGTGGATATTGCAAAAGGAATATTCTTTTTAATATCGTCTCCCCCCTCCATCTGAAAGGAGAGTGTTTCTATGAAACCTGTCATAAGCCAAAATGATATAAACTGAAGAGTATCAGCACTTTCTGAAAATTTTCATTAAGCTACTTCTCTTCTACAAAACAGCACCAAGGTTTTTTGGTAAAAGCAAAAATACTATGTGCTCCACCCGAGCATTCCCCTAAGGACCAGCCCTGCCCTAAACAGCTCCTCCAAAATAGCTCCTGCCCTGTTCACCTGGCAGACTGCCTCAGCAGGCACTGGCAACCCTCCAAATTTGCTCTTGCCCACCTCACCAAGTGGGCAACCACGCCTGGCAGCCATGCTCCTCCAAAGTGGCTCCCAGTCTGCGGACCTGCCCTGCATACCAGCACACCAAAAACAGTAATGACCAGCCCTCACAGCCACGCTGGGGTCCATTCCCAAACAGAAGCACACCCACATCAACCATAGCCAAGCTGCCACAAGCCAGCTGGGCCAGGGGCCAACCCAACCTACCAGTGTGCCCACAGGAATTGCAGCCCAGCTGAAATAGGCAAGAACACACAATCCACACAGGGAATACCCCTGGAGCACCTGCCTCTGGTGACCAGTGGAGTGTACCGCTGGACCACACAGGAATCTTCTTATAAGGCCACTCTTTCTAGACTGAGAGACATAGCTGATATATGTAATACACAGAAACAAACACAGAGGGTTAGGCAAAATGAAGAGACAAAATAATACCTTCCAAATGAAAGAACAAGATAAAGTATCAGAAAAAAAACTACGTTAAATGGAGATAACATTTGATCAGATTTAAAAGAGTTCAAAGAATGATGCTCACTGAACTTAGGGGAAGAATGAATGAACTCAATAAGAAATTTAAAAAAGAGACAGACATATTTTAAACAAAACAATCAGAGAAGAAGAATACATTTAAGAAAATGAAAAATACACTAAAGGGAATCAACAGTAGATTAGAAGATGCACAGCAGATCAACAATCTGGAATAAAGGGTAGTGTAAATCACCCAATCAGGGCAGCAAGAAGGAAAAAAAGAACTTAAAAACTTACTGTAAGGGACATCTGTGATAGCATCATATTCATATGTATTCATATTACAGGGGTCCTAGAAGGATATGAAAGAAAGAAAGGGACAGAAAATCTATTTGAAGAAAAAAAATGGCTGAAAACTTCCCTGACCTGGCAAAGGAAACATACATCCAAGTCTAGAACAAAACAAACCCATAGAGACCTGCAACAAGACACTCTGTAATTAAAATAACAAAAGCTAAAGATAAGAAAGGATAATAAAGCAACAGGAGAACAACCAGTTAATACTATCAGTATCTTTTTAGCAGAAACTTCACAGGCCAGAAGGGACTGGCACAATACGGTTCAAACTAATGAGCAGTAATATTACAGCCAAGAATGCCCACTTAGAAAGGTTGAATCATTCAGAGTTAAAGGACAGATAAAGAATTTCATAGACAAGCAAAAGCTGAAGAAGTTCATCACCACTAAACTGGGCTTCCCAGGTGGCACTAGTGGTAAGAACCCACCTGCCAGTGCAGGCGATGTAAAAGACATGGGTTCGATCCCTGGGTAGGGAAGATACCCTGGAAGAGGGCATGGCAACCTACTCCACTCTCCTCGCCTGAGAATCCCAAGGACAGAGAAGCTTGGCTGACTACGGTCCATAGCTTAGCACAGATTCGGACATGACTGAAGCAACTTAACATGCATGCATGCACACCACTAAACTAACCTTACTGCTAGTCAAAGGGACTTGTTTATAAGAAAAAGAAAAGCCCTAAACTAGAAGTAAGTGAGTGAAGTCGCTCAGTCGTGTCCAACTCTTTGTGACCCCACGGACTATAGCCTTATAAATGAAAAAAAAACCTCACTGCTGAAGGTAAATGTAGAGCAAAGGTAGTAGATCTTCTAGATGAATTCACTAGTTTCATCTTTATCCTTTATACTATCTTCATATCTAAAATCAGCAGTTGTGGTACACAAAATAAGATATAATATATGGTGTCAAAACATAAAATATGGACAGTAAAAGCATAGTATTTAGAATGTGCTTGAAATTAAGTGACCATCGATTTAAAACAAATTTATAAGTTGCTTCACACGTGTCTGACTCTTTGTGGCCCCATGGACTGTTGCCCGCCAGGCTCCTCTGACCGTGGGATTCTACAGGCAAGAATACTTTCAGGGGATCTTCCCAACCCAGGAATCAAACCCCATGTCTTTTATGTCTATCGGTATTAGCAAGCAGGTTCTTTTCACTAGAAGGAAATGGCAACCCACTCCAGTATACTTGGCCTGGAGAATCCCATGGACAGAGGAACCTGACAGGCAACAGTCCACGGGGTTGCAGAGGTGAACAGGACTGAAGCAACTTAGCAAGCACCACCTGGGAAGCCCCTGTGCTCCATCACTAAGTTGTTAAGTAGCTCGTTCTAGAAGAACCTCATGATGAATGACAAACCCAAACCTACAAAATACACAAAAAATAAAGAGAAATAACACAAACATAACACTAAAAAAGGTCATCAAATAGCAAGGGAAGAGAAGAGGGATTCCACAAAAAGGAATTTCACACACAACTAGAAAACAATTAACAAAATGGCAGTAAGCACATTATCATCAATAATTACTTTAAAGTTGAATGAAGTAAATGTTCCAATTAAAAGACCCTGAATGGATTAAAAGAACACAAGACCCATATATTGATGCATACAGGAGACTCACTTCAGATCTGAAGATATACACAGACTGTGTGAAAAGATACAAATAGGTATTTCATGTAATTAAAATCAAAGCAAAGCTGGGGGAGCTATACTTACATAAGACAAACTTCAGAAAAGAGTGTAACAAGAAACAAAGAAGGTCATTACATAATGAAAAATGAGCAGCTCAACAAGAGGATGCAACACGTAGACATGAGTATGCTCCCAAAGGGATTACATGTTCGCCCATGAAACAAATATAAAACTATTTGATATAAAACTAGATATAAATGATATAAAACTAGAAATCAACTACAAGAAGATAATTTAAAAAAAAAAAAACTAACCTAAACACATGAAGGTGAAACATACTATTAAACAAAGGTAAATAAAGGGGAAAACACCCTGAGAGTAATGAAAATAGCAACACAATGTTCCAAGATGCAGCAAAAGCAGTTCTAAGAAGGAAATTTGTAACAATCCATGTCTACCTCAGGAGAAAAGGAAATTCTGAAATAAGCAATCTAACCTTTTACCAAAAGGAACGGCTGCTGCTAAGTGGCTTCAGTCATGTCCGACTCTTCCCGACCCCATGGACTGCAGCCTACCAGGCTCCTCCACCCATGAAAAGAACAAATAAATCTCAAAGTTAGTAGAAGAAGCAAAATGATAAAGAACAGAAGAGAAGGAAATAAAATAGAGACTATTTTTTAAACATCAATGAAATGAAGAATTGGTTCTTTTAAAAAATAAACAAAATTGATATACCCTTGGCCAGACTCAGCAAGTAAAAAGTCTCAAATAAATAAAATCATAAATGAAAGAGGAGAACTTACAACAGACAGCACAGAAATAGAAAGAAATTACTAAAAACAGTTATACACCAAAAATTAGACAACTGGAAGAAAAGGACAAAAAATGTAAAGTTTTCTAATACTGAATCAGGAAGAAATAGAAAATCTGACCAGATAAATCATTAACAGTGATTTTGAATCAGTAACTTTAAAAACCTCCTATCAAACAAAAGTCCAGAATCAGATGGCTTCACAGGCAAATACCACAAAATATTTTTGAAAACAGTTCATCTTTCCCAAACTATTTCAAAAAATAGAAAAAGAAGAAATGCTTCTAAATTCATTCTACAAAACCAGCATTATCTTGACATTAAAAAAAAGATAGACACCTGAGAAGAAATAAATAAATAAAAGAAATTGCATGCCAATATCCATGATAAATACAAGTGGAAAAATCCTCAATAGAATATTAAACAAACTGAACCCAACAATACATTAAAAGGGTCATACATCATGATAAACTGAGATTTATTCCAGGGATGTAAGAATGGTTCAGTATCTGCAAATCAATCAATATGATACATCACATTAACAAAACAAAGGATAAAAATCATATGATCATCTAATAAATGCAGAAAATGCTTTCGACAAAATTCAACGTCCATTTGTAACAAAAATTCTCAACAAATTGTGTTTAGAGGGTACAAACTTTGACATAATAAAGGCCATATATGACAAATTCACAGCCAACCAAATACTCAACAGTGAAAAACTAAAAGTTTTTCCTCTGAGACCAGGAATAAGACAAAAATGCCCAATACCACCACTTTTATTCAAGATAGTATTGGGAGTTCTACACACAGTAATTAGACAAGAAAAGGGAAGAAAATTCAGCCAAGTTGAAGTAAAACTGTCATTATTTGCAGATGACATGATACTATATATATCTCTTAAAAATTACCCAAAAACTATTAGAAATAATAAATGAATTCAGTAAAGCTGAAGGATACAAAAGCAATATGCAGAAATTTGTGGTATTTCTATATCCAAAGAAGGACTTACCAGAAATAGAAATTAAGATAACAACTTCTTTACAATTCCATCATAAAAAATAAAATACGAGTAAACCAACCTAGACAGCATATTAAAACGCAGAGACATTACTTTGCCCACAAAGGTCCATCTAGTCAAGGCTATGTTTTTTCCAGTAGTTATGTATGGATGTGAGAGTTGGACTATAAAGAAAGCTGAGCACCGAAGAACTGATGCTTTTGAACTGTGGTGTTGGAGAAGACTCTTGCAAGGAGATCCAACCTGTCCATCCTAAAGGAGATCAGTCCTGGGTGTTCATTGGAAGGACTGATGTTGAAACTGAAACTCCAATACTTTGGCCACCTGATGCAAAGAGCTAACTCATTTGAAAAGACCCTGATGCTGGGAAAAATTGAAGGCAGGAGGAGAAGGGGATATCAGAGGATGAGAGGGTTGGATGGCATCACCGACTCAATGGGCAGGGATTTTGGTAGACTCTGGCAGCTGGTGATGGACAGGGAGGCCTGGCGTACTGCAGTTCATGGGGTCGCAAAGTCAGACACAGCTGAGTGACTGAACAGAGAACTGACTGAACAAGGAAGTGAAAGACCTGACTTTGAATACTATAAGACTTTGATGAAAGAAATTAAAAACTACACAACAAATAGAAAGATATATCACTGTTCTAGACCGCAAGTATTAATACTGTTAAAATATAGATACTACCAAAAAAAATTCTCCTGATTCAATGCAATCTCTATCAAAATATCAATGACATTTTTCACAGAAATGGGAATAATTATAAAATTTATATGGAATTTTTATATGGAAAATTTATATGGAATTTTACCAAAAAGATTCCAAATAGCCAAAGGAATCTTGAGAAAGAACATAGGTAAAGTTATCACTCTCCCTGATTTCAAACACTACTACAAAGCCAAAGTAACTAAAACAGTATGGTACTAGCACAAAACCAGAAATATCAATCAATGGAACAGAACTGAACTCTTTTATCTTGTAGGCCTAAACATCAGGGCTTAGCTCAGTGTCTTAGTGTTCTAATTAGAACCACCCTCCTCTATTCAGCCTGATAGTGTTTCTACTGTACTATAGGCTTTCCTTGATTTCCTTATTCTTCTCTGTATCTGAGATTAATTTTTCAAATAATGAACAGAGGAGCTAGAAAGCTTAAAGCATCTCAGAAACTGAAATGTTAAGCTACTCTTATCTCAATGTGTTGATAAGGTTACGGGCATTAAGAAGTTCAAGTTCCTGCCCAAGGTCACACAGATAGAAAGGTGTGCACAGCAAGGGTTTCAATGCATTGGTGTTCACCTGGCTCTAGACAGCAAGTGTGCAACACTGTATATGTGCAAGGTGCAACTGAATCCAACAAGAAGAGGGGCATAAACATTATGTATAGCTTTAAGGGCATACTTTTTAAATTTTATTTATTTATTTTAATTAGAGGCTAATTACTTTGCAATATTGTAGTGGTTTTTGCCATACATTGACATGAATCAGCCATGGAATGCTACATTATTGTATTTCACAGGAGAAATGGTATCATGCAATATAAAAATACAAGTAATGTATTCTGTTAAGACTTACAGACCTGGAGTTGTTAGCCTTTTATTAAGAGTACATTATCACATTGCTTAGAGTCCCTCACTTTGTTTGAATCAAACTGGGACCATGCAAGAATTCCCCATCTTTTCCAAAAGATGGGGAAAAGTTCTGATTTTTTTTAAATAAAAACTGTACTGAATTTAAGAAGCTGTGACTTTTATACTTCAGAAATAAATAGATTTAAAAAGTAAACAAGCAAGTCTTAAAAATAGGGTTTGAAATAGAATAAAGAACAGCTTATACAGAGGGAAAAAGTATCACAAAAGAATAAATGCTTATTATTTTTTGCCTAATGATATAAGGTGGAATAGTAAAGTACACTTCATTTTTTATCTTAAAGCCACAGTGATTTTTAACTTTGATAGTAATTATCTTAATCTCCAAATCCTTCTTAGGAATAAGATAAATAGAAATATTTTGTAGGTAAATGGAAAACGTGAGAACTGATTTTCCAAAGATTAAACTTGTATGTGTCATTAGAGACAGGAAATGTACTCAGAATATCCAACTAATACAGGAAACCCAGGGATCCAAAGCATCTAGATCCCTTAATTCTTTATGATGACTTAAAAGTCAAAAGACAGGAGTGTTCTGCTGAGTGTGGGACCATTAATCATATTTCAGACAGAAGCCTTTTTCAACTGTTCTTAAATTAGAATGACAGACTGCCTAGATTTGTGGTTATAGTTACAGTGCTATTTGTTTACTTGCTTTACTGTTGTTGTTATGTTCAGTTGTTTATTTTTCAATTTATATCTCCAGAGTACTCTCTTATAAATTTAGAATCAGTCTAGACTCCAATATAGCTAAAAGGCAAAGCCAAAGGAACAGTATTATTACTATTTCATAAATCACTGAAGCATCATCACTGAAGTCAGTACCTCTTACTGATTTGACTCTGAGTGCCTATTTTTTCTTTATACTTTATAACACTTTGAAGCTTGAGTGCAATGAATTATTCCTGATCCTAGGATAGAACCCATGTCTCTTCAGTTCAGTTCAGTTGCTCAGTCGTGTCCGACTCTTTGCGACCCCATGAATCACAGCATGCCAAGCCTCCCTGTCCATCACCATTTCCCGGAGTTCACTCAGACTCACGTCCATTGAGTCAGTGATGCCATCCAGCCATCTCATCCTCGGTCGTCCCCTTCTCCTCCTGCCCCCAATCCCTCCCAGCATCAAAGTCTTTTCCAATGAGTCAACTCTTCACATGAGGTGGCCAAAGTACTGGAGTTTCAGCTTTAGCATCATTCCTTCCAAAGAAATCCCAGGGCTGATCTCCTTCAGAATGGACTGGTTGGATCTCCTTGCAGTCCAAGGGACTCTCAAGAGTCTTCTCCAACACCACAGTTCAAAAGCATCAATTCTTCAGCGCTCAGCCTTCTTCACAGTCCAACTCTCACATCCATACATGACCACAGGAAAAACCATAGCCTTGACTAGACGGACCTTAGTGGGCCAAGTAATGTCTCTGCTTTTAAATATGCTATCTAGGTTGATCATAGCTTTCCTTCCAAGGAGTAAGCATGTTTTAATTTCATGGCTGCAATCACCATTTGCAGTGATTTTGGAGCCCCAAAAAATAAAGTCTGACACTATTTCACATGAAGTAATGGGACCAGATGCCATGATCTTCGTTTTCTGAATGTTGAGTTTTAGGCCAACTTTTTCACTCTCCTCTTTCACTTTCATCAAGAGGCTTTTAGTTCCTCTTCACTTTCTGCCATAAGGGTGGTGTCATCTGCATATCTGAGGTTATTGATATTTCTCCCGGCAATCTTGATTCCAGCTTGTGTTTCTTCCAGTCCAGCCTTTCTCATGATGTCCTCTGCATATAAGTTAAATAAGCAGGGTGACAATATACAGCCTTGACGTACTCCTTTCCTATTTGGAACCAGTCTGTTGTTCCATGTCCAGTTCTAACTGTTGCTTCCTGATCTGCATACAGATTTCTCAAGAGGCAGGTCAGGTGGACTGGTATTCCCATCTCTCTCAGAATTTTTCACAGTTTATTGTGATCCGCACATGTCTCTTATGTTTCCTGTATTGGCAGATGGGTTCTTAACCACTAGCACCACCTGGGAAGCTCCACTCAAAAATACACCGAAACACCAAAATTCTTGTATGGTCAATTAATTATAAGAAAGGCAAGAATACACATTTAAAAAAACAGTGTTTCAATAAATGATTTTAGGAAAACTGAACAGCTACATACATAAGAATTAAACTGGACCATTTTCTCACAATGGATCAAAGACTTAAATATAAGACCTGAAACCATTATTATTGCTTCTCAGAATCCATTGCATGCTAAAGATTTTGCATCCAAGTTAATGGTGATTTGCAGTTTATTTACAATACAAGTACAGCTGATCACCTATCCTGGAACTGAAAGACTCAAACTACATCTCCCAGAATCCTTTTTCACTTCTCTTCCTGCTAATGGGAAGGTCCTGCTAATGGGAAGCATGGATAGGAGAATAGAAGCTGCAAGGAAGAGAGAAGCTTCCAATTTCTGATACCGATACAACAGCAACAGTTAGAGGTTGTTTAGCAGCAGTGGCACTGGGTTATACAGACTCCTGGTCCCCAACACTGGTAACATTTCCTGTTGTTCCACCAATTCCGTTAGTGCATCAGCAGGAACAGCCCCAGGAGCTCCAATCTAGGGGTTCCAGTTGTTTCTAGTACAAGGTATCATCCTTCCTCCCTTTGGCTCCTCCTTTATTCCCTTTTATTCCTCTAGCCTTTCCAGAACTTTGTTAGAAAGTTCCTATACAAAGTTTCCTCATTTTTAAATACTTAGCTTCCCTTCTATTTCCTTTACTGTGCCCCCACTGATACTGTGTCCAAAACACCTGTTTTTTCCCCCCTCATTTGACGGCCACAATTTATCTGCAGCCACACACCCCCAACCCCGCCAAACACACATCTAATTATGTACCTTAAGCCCTCAACATCCGTATTGCTATTGCTACATTCATATCATGAGTTCAGGCAATTCATTACCACTCAGGCTTCAAGGTGATGTAACATATAAAGAAAAAATAGGCAATCAGTCAGTAAGAGGTACTGACTTCAGTGATGATGCTTCAGTGATTTATGAAACAGTAATAATACTGTTCCTTTGGCTTTGCCTTTTAGCTATATTGGAGTCTAGATTGATTCTAAATTTAGAAGAGAATACTCTGGAGATATATAAATAAAAATTGCAAAATAAACAACTAAACATAACAACAACAATAAAGCAAGTAAACAAATAACACTGTAACTATAACCACAAATCTAGGCAGTCTGTCATTCTAATTCAATAGTAGCTGAAAAAGTCTTCTATCTGCAATATGATTAATGGTCCCAGACTCAACAGAACACTCCTGTCTTTTGGCTTTTAAATCATCATAAAGAATTAAGGGACCTAAATGCCTGAGACCCCTAGGTTTCTTGGATTAGTTGGATATTCTGAGTACATTTCCTGTCTCTAATGACACATACAAGTTTGATCGCTGGAAAATCAGTTCTCATGCTCTCCATTTACATGCAAAAAATTTCTATTTATCTTGTTCCTAAGAAGGTTTTGGGGATGAATAAGATTACTACTAAAGTTAAAAATTACTATGGCTTTAAGATTAAAAAATGAAGTGTACTTTAGTATATACCACATTATATCATAAGGCAAAAAATAATATACATTTATTCTGATAATTTTTTCTTCTGTATAAGCTGTTATTCATTCTATTTCAAACCACATTTTTAAGACTTGCTTGTCTGCTCTTTAAACCTATTTAGTTCTGAAGTATAAAATTCACAGCTCTTCTCAGATTCAGTACAGTTTTCATTTGGAAAAAAAAATCAAAACTTTCCTGTCCAAAAGATGAGAGATTACTTCACAGTCCCAGTTTGATTCAAACAAAATGAGGGACTCTAAACAATGTGGTAACATATTCTTAATAAAAGGCTAACAACTCCAGGTTTGTAAGTCATAACAGAATCCGTTTGCAATGTTTTTGTATTGCATGATGCTATTTCCCCTGTGAAATACTATAATGTAGAAGTTTGCATTTAAAATTTATGCTTTGAAAGGTATTCATCATGTTTATGCCCCTCTTCTTGATGGATTCAATTACATTTGCACATTTACAGTATTGAACACTTACTGTCTAGAGCCACATGAACATGAATGCATTGAAACCCTAACTGTGCCCACCTTCCTATCTGCGTGACGTTGGGCAGGAACTTGAACTTCTCAGTGCCTGTAACCTTGTCAACACATTGGAGATAAGAGAAGCTTAATATTTTTAGTTTCTGAGATGCTTTAATTTTTCTAGCTTCTGTGTTTATTACTAATATTTGAAAAATGAATCTTCCATAAATAGAGAAGAATAGGGAAGTCAAAAAAGCCTGTAGTACAGCAGAAAGGGCATCAGGCTGAACAGAGGAGTGTGGTTCTAATTTGACCACTAGGACACTGAGCTAAGCCCTGCTCTTTAGGTCTGCTAGATAAGACTTGGATAAAATCACCACAAAGGATCCTTCCACATGTCAAATCCTTTGACTATGACTAATTTCAAATATAAAGACATATTTGCCTCTTCGCCATTAACTGTAACTAGGCTTAATTCTATTCTGACACAGATATCATTTCTGCCTCTTCTCTGATTTTTCAAGCTTGAGTTCCACGGAATCAATTTTTGACCAGATTCCCTAGTGATTAATGTGTGATTTTCTCATCTCAATATTTTATCCTCATTTTTCATCTAATAAACTGAAACAGAATATTAATATTTACAGCATGCAATACCTGTGGTCAAATTACCCTTCTCTCTAATGGATTTACTATAAGCATATGCATTTGTTTCCAGGAAAACTTCCATTTCAAATCTTCAGAGCAGAGTATTTTTAAGCTGTGTTGTGTAATATTCTCAATGAGATGGGAATGCCAGACCATATTACCTGCCTCCTGAGAAATCTGTATGCAGGACAAGAAGCAACAGTTCTAACTGAACGTGGAACAATGGACTGGTTCAAAATTGAGAAAGGAGTGCGTCAAGGCTGCGTACAGAGCCCCATAGACCTGAAGAGTTTATACTGCAATGGATTTTAATTTGCTTTTTGGCAGGCCCCAAATAGGCTTTTTAAATGTGAGTGGGATAAACGGCTCTGGCTACTCTGAAAACACGGCAGTGTCAGCTGATGCCTCAGGTGAAATGGACTAGGACCATCTGCTTGCTGGGCCCTAACTCCTGGAAATGCCCCTTCACTTGACCGTGGTAGGTCTAGCCTCATTCCCTTCATATGATGTTACCTGTTTCATGAATCCTTATGTCTATGTCATTGTTTTCACATTTAACCCATTAGACTCCGGCACTGTTCTGTCTAAAGGTTCAGCTTTCACATTATTCATGCAATGACTAGTTACAGGGTATATTTGTTGTGAGCCATAAATTCAGATTAGCAAAAAAATGTGATCATCCTTATTTTTCTTTTCTATCTTATAAATCCATTTATAACTGAGAACAAAACGGTTTCCTTAGAACTTTCCAGCTACACTCGGTGACTGAAGAGATTTTTCAGTCAATTTAGGTTTAAACTCAGTCAAAAAGTATAATTTCCTCTCTGACCTCCCTTATCTCTAAACTCTGGGGCTTTTACCAAACTGAAGCATTGGTAGAACTGTCTGCTTCTTAGTCTTTGCATATAGTGCTACTGAGATGTTAAATAATTCTGTCATGGACTTTGCTTGATGACGTGTTTAGCCCATTGCTGTCCAATAGGAACATAACATCAGCCACAGTTGTCATTTTTAATTTTCTAGGAGATATATTCGGAGAAGGCAATGGCACCCCACTCCAGTACTCTTGCCTGGAAAATCCCATGGACAGAGGAGCCTGGTAGGCTGTGGTCCATGGGGTCGCGAAGAGTTGGACACAACTGAGCAACTTCCCTTTCACTTTTCACTTTCGTGCATTGGAGAAGGAAATGGCAACCCACTCCAATGTTCTAGCCTGGAGAATCTCAGGGATGGGGGAGCCTGGTGGTCTGCCATCTATGGGTCACACAGAGTCGGACACGACTGAAGTGACTTAGCAGCAGCAGCAGGAGATATATTAGAAAAGGTAGTAAGTCTTTGAAATCTGGTGTATATTTTACACATGCAGCATATCTCAGTGCAAACTAGCCACACTCCAAAGCTGCTAGTGACTAAAATACTGGACAGTAGAGTTCTAGAGTGAAGCTACTCATCCAAGTGGCATCTACTGGCACATTAATTTACAGTGTTTGCTGAGCCTGCCATTCAAGGACAGGGGAGAATGGGCCAGTCCCACTGATTTAAGGGTTTGGGAGATCCCATCACAGACCAAGCAACTTGGGGTACTCACATTTTTAAATAAGGAGACAGCATACCAGGGTCAAGATTCAGATTTTAAGGTAATTACTGTAGGACATTTTCTGTGGTTTTCAGGACCCCAACTATCAAGGCTATGCTTCTAAGAAAAAAAAAAATCAATGGGAGATGCTAGGTAACTTCCTCTGCCAGTTCCTGTGGGAACTCTGAGGCTATCACCAGGCCTTCTCCATCTTTGTTCTGCCTATAGCCTCTAATGCTGTGGCAAAGAGCAAATGCATCATCTCCTCCAGAACTAGAATCAGAGGTACTACACCCATCTCCTCTACTCTTAGGCCCCTACATTTAAAGGTTGATAGTTGGCCTCCAGTCCCCTCTAGGAAACTCATGTATAAGAAGAAAAGGACATCTACTTTCACTCAGGTTCTTTTCCTCCCCCTTCCAAGCTCAGATTTTCAGGCAGGGCAATGGAGAGAAGCAGAGAGGTAGAATATGTGGTCAGCTTTACTGGTCAACTTTAACTGTGGTCAACTTTAAATATTCTTCTAATCTTTCCTTCCTTACAACTGGAAGAATGCTTTTGTGCTTAAAAACCCAAGTCATTTAAAGTGTCTCTTCTGCATTCCTCTATGGTTCTTCCCATGTGGTATATCTAGTATCAGATCTCCCAAAGTCACAAGCATATGGTATGTGTGGGTGGAGGGATTCTAAGAGCAGAAGTTATACCCATAACTACTTCACATGCGATCCTGTCACACGTGCGTCATGGCGGCTTCTCTTTCCAGGCTCTGTTTCGTCATCCTCAGGATGAGTCCTTCACCAAGACTCTGAGTGCCTCCAGTACCACATGGCTTCCTGAGGTCTCCCAGTATGCTGCACGAGTGCATTTCTGGGTCCTCTGCCCCAGGTCCTCTGTTGCAATCAGCTAGCAGTCTATGGACCAGTATTCTTACTCCACAGGCTTAATTCTTCCAGTGAGAATGATGCACTGGGCTTGACACTTCTAGGCCTCTAGTATGTTTGCACTGTCTTCCTCGCTGAGTACTATACTCGTTAGGGTCAGTAGTTGTCAAGTACTGAGACTCAAATGAGGCTTAACAGTCAGCCTGAAGCAACTCACTGAAGGAAAAGAGAGGGACACTGAACAGAATGGATATTTTGAAGGGCATAGGAGATCAAGTACTACAGTAGCAGATTCTGAGATGTTTTGAGACACAAGGAATTTACTGGGAATTAAGGCCTGTGAGAGAAAGGAAGAGGAGGCAAGACTAGGCAGAGGAGAAAGTGAATTGTCATGCAGACCCTTCAAGCTTCAGTCAAAATATGTGGGGAGCTAGGAGCAAATGTTGCTCATCAGTTATGCCAATACTAGGCCAAAATGGTCAAAAGGTTCTATCCCTACCTCACTGCACACAGGCTGACCTAGGAAGGACATGGCCTTAGAGGAAGCAGCTCTGTACAGCTGAGGCTGACCCTGAAGGAGATAAATGGCAGCTGGAGGAAGATACACACTCCTTGCAGCTGGGTAGCAGGTCCTTTCTTAAAGGGGCATCTCGGAGGGGCATCTCCTTGCTTATGAGAGTTCAAGCCACAACTCTACCCAATTTGGGGCAACTATGCCTAAATGGCAACCTATTCCAGTATTCTTGCCTGGAGAATCCCATGGACAGAGGAGCTTGGTGGGCTACAGTCCATGGGTTGCAAAGAGTCGGACACGACTGAGCGACTTCACTTTCACCTTATATAAGCAAGGTACTATGATAAAGGATTGAGGTCTTGAGGGTCAGACAAATATTACAGAAAGACTCTCCTTAGAGTTTGGGATCCCAGCTGCCAGGATTGATATTTCTGAGAAGGGAAACTGACAAAACTAAGGGAGAGTAGTAGAGTGCTTGGCTGTGGAACTGGGCTTTGGGGTGTAGCTCCAGTTCTAGACAAAAACTAAAGAACAAGGGAAACTAGAGCTTAAGAGTAGACACCAATGCAAGGCTCAGTCAAGTACAGCAAACCAACAGTACAGGCAGGAGAGCGAGGCAGTGAGTAGAGATGAAGACCCAGTGCTGGAAACGACTGCAGAGAAGAGTTAGTGGAGTACAGAGGTCTGGGGAGACTCACTGTTACTCGAGACAACAGTACTAAGGTAGCGCAAGTAATTCTTCCTATTATAACAAAAAGCATCAAATTGGGTAAGTATTGGTACTTCAATATTAAAGGATATAAAGCTATTACTAAAACAATTTTCATCAACTATTTAGCCAAGACTTCTATTTTTTCCAACAATATCTCAATAAGTAGACAAGCTATCCCTCAATACGTACTTAGTTGTGATTCATAAATATTTTCACATTTTGTGAATATTTAAATGCCACAAAGAATAGGTGCAGACCCTGTTGCTTTAACTTAATATGATTCTAAGGACTCTGACTTAACGTGCAAAATATCAAAATTGACTCTGCTTTAAGAAATAAAACGAGGCATCCAATTGCATCACTTCAAGGCAAACCAGTGGGGAGGGGGGGGAAGGAAACAATGGCAGATCTTATTTGCTTGGGTTCCAAAATCACTGTGGATGGTGACTACAGCCATGAAATTAAAAGATGTATGGTCATTGGAAGAAAAGCTATGACAAACCTAGATAGTGTATTAAAAAGCAGAGACATCACTTTGCTGACAAAGGTCTGGATAGTCAAAGCGATGGTTTTCTAGTAGTCATGTGTGGATGTTGACAGTTAGACCTTAAAAGAAGTCTGAGTGCTGAAGAATTGATGCTTTTGAACTGTGATGCTGGAGAAGACTCTTGAGAGTCCCTTGGACAGCAAGGAGATCAAAGCAGTCAATCCTAAAGGAAATCAACCCTGAGTATTCATTGGAAGGACTGATGCTGAAGCTCCAATACTTTGGCCACCTGATGTGAAGAGCCAACCCATTGGAAAAGACCTTGATGCTGGAAAAGATTGAGGGTAGGAGGAGAAGGGGGAGACAGAGGATGAGAGTGTTGGAGGGCATCACCAACTCAATGGACTTGGTTTGAGCAAATTCCAGGAGATAGTGAGGGACAGGGAAGTCTGGCATGCTGTAGTCCATGGGGTCACAAGAGTCAGACACAACTTAGCGACTGAACAGCAATGCTTTGTTCATCTGGCTTGGGCAGTTTTATGGGGGTAAAACAACATTCTGACAATTTGACTAAAATGCTTATTTCCACCCTCACATTGCTGGTGGGGGGGGAAGACAACACTTTATTTTCAATCTTAGAGAAAATTAAACTGATACGAAACATTGAAAACTAAAGCAATTTTTTAAAAGCTAAATCAGTTGATGCTTGAAAAAAAAAAAGATTAAGAACAAGATTGCTTCTACTGGTAGCATGCATCTTATGACTACTTGAGGGGGGAGATAGGATTTTTCTCTGTCTAGAGTACTGAAGAGATCATAGATCTCATGGGATAACCAAATAGCTCCTGCTTTTTCACAGAAAATAATCATTTGACATTCCAGGTTGTCCACCAAGCTACTTATCATTCATTTCTTATGGAAAAGATGTTACAGTTGGCTCTTCAAAAATATGAAATACCTTTTCTTTGCATCAAATGAAATATCAAGCACAATAGTGTTATTATAAAAAGCTACCAAAGCAAAAAACCAGGAGTAAACATCACCAGATAGTTAGAAAATAAAGACACTAAGACTTTAGGGATTATGTGACAAGAAATCTTGATTTTATGGATGGGTAATGGACTCTTACAGCAATGACTACAGGAATAACTCATATTATTATGCTTCACTTTATTATGCTTTGCAGACACTGCATTTTAATAAATTAATGGTTTGCGGCAACCCTGCACTGAGCAAATCTATCAGCACCATTTTTCCCCAATACTATTTGCTCACTTCATGTCTCCATGTCACATTTTAGTACTTCTTCTACTATTTCAAACTTTTCCAATTATATTTGTCATAGTGATCTGTGATCAGTGACATCCTTGATGTTACTATTGTAATTTGGGGAGGACTATGAACCTTGCCCATATAAGACAAACACACATCAATAAATGTTGTATGTGTTCTGACTTCTCCACTGACCAGCTGTTCCCCCATCTCACTCCCCCTCCTTGGGCTTCCCTAGTCCTTGAGACCGAAGAATATAGAAATTAGGCCAATTAATAACCCTACAATATGCTCTATGTGTTCAAGGGAAAGAAAGAATTGTACATCGCTCAATTTAAATCAAAAGCTACTGGGTAAGGCATGTCAAAAGCTGAAATAGGCCAAAAGCTAGGAATGTTGCACCAAACCACTGGACAAGTTGTGAAAGCAAAAGAAAAGTTCTTGAAGAAAATTAAAAGTGCTAGTCCAGTGAACGCACAAATGATAAGAAAGTGAAAGAGACTTATTGCTGACTTGGAGGAAGCTATTTTTTAGTGGTCTGGATAGAAGATCAAACTAGCCACAACATGCCCTTAAGTCAACACCAAATTCAGAGCTCAGCACTAACTCTCTTCAATTCTATGAAGGCTGAGAGAGGTGAGGAAGCTTCAGAAGAAAAGTTGGAAGCTAGCAAGGTTGGTTCATGAGGTTGAAGGGAAAAACAGGTCTCCAAAACAAAAGTGCAGGGTGAAGCAGCAAGAGCTGATGTAGAAGATACAGAAAGTTATCCAGAAGGTCTAGCTAAGATAATGAATGAAAGTGGCTAGATTAAACAACAGATATTCAGTTTTGATGAAACAGTCTTATATTGGAAGAATATTCCATCCACAACTTTCATAGCTAGAGAGAAACCAATGCCTGGTTTCAAAGCTTCAAGGGATAGGCGAATTCTCTTGTTTGGGATTGCTGCAGCTGGTGACTTGAAGCTGAAGTCATTGCTTATCTACCAATCCAAAAACCCTAAGACCTGAAGAATTACCCTAAATCTACCCTGCCTATGCTCTATAAATGGAACAACAAGCCTGAATGACAGCATATCTGTGAAAACATGGTGTATTGATATCTTAAGCCCACTGTTGACAACTATTGCTCAGAAAAAGATCCCTTTCAAAATACAGCTCATTGATAATGCACCTGGTCCCCCAAGAGCTCGCTCTGAGAGAGATAAGGACACAAGATAATGTTGTTTTCATGACTCTTAATACAACACCCATTCTGCATCCCCAGATAAAGGAATAATTTTGACTTTTATGTCTTATTTAAGAAACACATTTTGTAAGGTTAGAGCTGCCATAGATAATTTTCCCTCTGATGGATCTGGGCAAAGTCAACTGAAAACTGATTCACCATTCTATATGCCATTAAGAACATTTGTTATTCATAGGAAAATGACAAAATAACAACATTAATAGGAGTTTAGATGTTGATTGCAATCCTAATGGGTTACTCAGTAGAGAAAAGTCACTGCAGATGTACAAATAGTAAGAGAAACAGAAGTGGAGCCTGAAGATATGACTTAATTGCTGCAATTCCATGATAAAATTTTAACAGATGAGAAGCTGCCTCTTACAGTTGAGCAAAGAAAGTACTTTCTTGAGATGGAATCTAATCCTGGAAAAGATGCTATGAAGGTAGCTGAAATGACAACAGAGGATTTAGAATATTATATAAAGTCAGTTGATAGAGCAGCAACAGGATTTGAGAGGACTGACTCCAATTTTGAAAGATGTTCTACTGTGGATAAAATGCTACCGCACACCATCATATGTTCAGAAAAGGAAAAGTCAATCAGTGTGAAAGACTTCACTGTTGTCAATCTCCTCAACCTTCAGTAACTACCACCCTGATCAGTCAGCTGCCATCAACATCAAGGCAAGATCCTTCACTGGTCAAAAAGACTACAACTCACTGAAATCTCAGATAATAGCTGGCAATTTTAAACAACAAAATATTTTTTAAGTTAAGGGGCTTTTCCAGGGGGTGCCGTGGTAAAGAATCCTCCTGCCAATACAGGAGACGCAAGAGATGCCAGTTCGACCCCTGGTTCAGGAAGATCCCCTGAAGAAGGAAATGGCAACCCACCCCAGTATACTTGCCTGGGAGATCCCATGGACAGAGGAGCCTGGCAGCCTACAGTCCATGGGGTTGCAAGGAGTTGGACATGACTAGGTGCCTGAACTACAACAATGAATCCCCAGAGAAGGGAATGACTACCCGCTCCAACATTCTTGCCTGGAGAATTCCATGGACAGAGGAGCCTGGCAGGCTACAGTCCATAAGGTTGCAAGGAGTTGGACGCGACTGAGCGCACACACACACACACAGTTTTTTAAGATATAACACTATTGTACATTCAATAGACTATAGTACGGTATAAATAGAACTTTTATACACAATGGAAAGCAAAAAAATTCATGTGACTTGCTTTATTGTGACATATGCTTTGTTGCAGTGGCCTAGAATGAAACACACACTATCTCTGAAGTATGCTTATATTTATTCAAGGTAATTACTTACTGATTTATAGATTTATTATGAAGTAAATTACTTAGTACTTATTAGTAAGATGTCTTTCGAGGTGATGAGATCAGATATAAACTTTATTTGCTCTTTCTGGTCTGTTTTTGTAAATATATGTATGTGTATGTGTTGTATGTATTTGTGTACAAGTACAATTACAGTTTTTTGGAATTCTTCAAGCTGGAAATATTTTGTAATCGATGTTTTCTCATATTTATAATACAATGGCAAGTAACATTCTTACCAAAGTACTGTCTGAATAATTAAAATTGCCATAAAAAAGAATGAGGTAATGCCATTTGTAGCAACATGGATGGACATGGAGATTATTATATGAAGTGAAGTAAGTCAGAGAAAGACAAATATCATGTGATATCACTCATATGTGAAATATAATTTTTTTAAATGATACAAATGAACTTAACTTATTTACAAAAGAGAAAAAAGTCTTACAGATATTTAAAACAAACTTAAGGTTACCAAAGGGGAAACGTGGTGGGGAGAGCTAAGTCAGAAGCTTGGGATGAATACACACAGTGTATATATAAGATAGATAATCAGCAAGGGCCTATTGCATAGCACAGGCAACTCTACTCAAAATTCTGTAGTAATCTATACGAGAAAAGAATATAAAAAAGAATCTATGTATATATTTATGTATGTATGTATGTATGTATGTATAACTGAATCACTCTGCTCTACACCTGAAACTAACACATTATAAATCAAATACATGTCTATAATATTTTAAACAATATTGATAATTAAAATTAACTCATGAACATAGACTTGTGATGCTTTGAGTGTGTTCTTGTATAAAATGTTTAATTCCTTAAATCAGTTACACATAAATTAAATGTATATCTAAAATATGTGTTAAAATATCCCATCTCCTAATTCTCATATAGGTACTCTTGTTAGAAAGTAGGATTAATAAGTCTCAGTTCACTTAATATTCCTAGTACATAAGAGAAATTTAGAAAAAATTTTCCACTTTATGTTAGACTTCCAGAAATCTAAGGGGACTGATTTAAAAAAATAGATGTTTATACAACTGAGACTGAAATCCACACATTCAGATTTCAAAAACATATACCTTGATACAGGAAAAAAGGTCACTTCACATAAGCTGCAAACACAGATCTTGAGGAAAAAGGAAATTTTGTGTCAGCTCTTTTACTGTGTTAGAAGAAAAACAGATCTGAGGTGGTGAGTTCCTGGGTAAAGATGAAACATACAACTTCAGGAAAAAAAGAACAGGATTAACATTTATTAGATGCAAAAACAGCTGGGCAATGTGCTGGTTATTTTTGCCCCCCTTGAATACAATTAATGGGCTGAATTCAGTTTGAAATTCAAAAGTGTAGTGCTGTGGTCATCCTAGTATTTTACAATATAATCAATCAATAGTTCCATTCAACACTTAACTTTTAATAACAAATTCTCATTTTAATCATTAAATCTTGTTTCCAGACTTTATTTCTACAGGTTGCTATAAAATAATCAAAATAAACTCTTCTCTTTCCCAAATCTTACCCTCATAACCTAGCCTCAGATGAAGACTTAAGCGACCTTAGAAGTTAGTTTTCTCAACAAACTATCTTCATAGAATAACAACTTTACCTTTTGCTTATCCTTATTATGATATAAAATAAAAACTTGTTCACTGGATATCCCTGTAAACATAACAAAAAATTCATTAGAAGTACCAATTCTTCTCTACCATCACTTGTCAGTGATCTATGCAAGGCTGAACAGAATGTGCATTTGACTCAGGAAATGGAGACTAAGTATTTTAACATGACGTAATAAAGCTAAGTCTCATCATTTCATGACTAAAGCCCTTGAGTCATTAATACAGACTGTTGGACTATAAGGAAATACTGAATTCCCCTTAAATGAGCTGACAAAATGAGAAAAGTATTAGTTTGTTGTACTGATGATCTATTTTTTCTTTCACTAAAGACTTCCTTTTTCAGTGAGTCATTTTTATAAATGATCACTCTGACAAAGGGTTTCCCTTGTGGCTCAGCTGGTGAAGAATACACCTGCAATGCCAGAGACCTGGGTTCAGTCCCTGTTGGGAAGATCCCCTGGAAAAGGGAAAGGCTACCTACTCCAGTATTCTGGCCTGGAGAATTCCATGAACTGTATAGTCCATGGGGTCACAAAGAGTTGGACACAACTGAGTGACTTTCACTTCACTTCACTTTAATCTGATAAAACAAATCTATATTATTTTTTGCAAATTTTCCCATTTGCTATAAATGTATTCTGAAAAACATAGGATAATAGTACACAGGTACATATAAAATGGATTTCCAACAAATGAGATAACAAAGAGATCCAGAAATGAGATAAAAGGATCACAATAATGGTAAAGATGGATTGGTCCTCAATTTCAGCATTCTCAAAATGTTAAATGAGAAAGAATAATTAAGACTTCTTATAACAGCATTTTCTATCACTGTGACTTTTCTTCATACTTCTGTGGGTTTTATTTACTATCCATTGGTCTGGACTAAAGAACATAAATTAACAAGCCAAGTGAGTAAAACCATTATTCTATGTGTGAGATTCATAGAGTTTTAGTGAGTTAAAGTTTCTCAGTAGTGTCCGACTCCTTGCAACCTCATGGACAGCACAGTCCGTGGAATTTTCCAGGCCATAATACTGGAGTGGGTAGCCTTTCCCTTCTCCAAGGGATCTTCCCAACCAGGGATCGAGCCCAGGTCTCCCACACTGCAGGCAGATTCTTTACCAGCTAAACCACAAGTAGCTACTTAGAAAATTTCAATACTAAAGCCCCAAAGATCAATACTGAACCTGATCAAGCGTCTTGGAGATATACTCTTCACCCAAAATAACAGAATGGAGCTCCATGTCATGGAGTGAAATTACTGCTAGTCACAAATGTGACTGGGAGAAGAGAACTGGGATGACTCATTACAACCTATCAGCTCCCAGAGGAAAAGAACACTCAAATGCTTTTTAAAAATAGCTTATAGAAGAGAGATTACATTGTGGACTTTGGATGAGGTACTTTTAAAAGCAGAAGCAGGAAGTGTGATAGTCAGCTACTAACTGTTCCCCCTTCCCCACCTCAGTTAAGGTTTAATTCAAATAAAGGGAGAGGAAGGAAGATTGTTAAGGATTATGCTAACTCAAAACATATGTAGGTTCCAGAACGCACTGCCTGTTGGTCAAAATATGGTTCTTGCCAGGTCACCATCTACTTGTTTATTCAATAAACTTTTATTGGGTGTCCTGTCGTGCCAATTACTGTGCCAAGCAATGGAAACACAAAGATGAAAAAATGTTCTTATCCTTAAGGAACCTTTATTCAAGTCAAGTTCAGTTCAGTTCAGTTCAGTCGCACAGCTGTGTCCAACTCGTTGTGACCCCATGGGCTGCAACACACCAGGCCTCTCTGTTCATCATCAACTCCCAGAGTTTACTCAAACTCATATCCATTGAGTCCGTGACATCATCCAACCATCTCATCCTCTGTCATCCCCTTCTCCTCCCACCTCCAATCTTTCCCAGTCTCAGGGTCTTTTCCAAGGAGTCAGTTCATCACATCAGGTGGCCAAAGTATTGGAGTTTCAGCTTCAACATCAGTCCTTCCAATGAATATTTAGGACTGATTTCCTTTAGGATGGACTGGTTGGATCTCCTTGCAGTCCAAGGGACTCTCAAGAGTCTTCTTCAATACCAAGTTTCAAATGTATCAATTCTCCAGAACTCAGCTTTCTTTATAGTCCAATTCTCACATCCATACATGACTACTGGAAAAACCATAGCTTGGACTAGACAGACCTTTGTTGGCAAAGTAATGTCGCTGCTTTTTAATATGCTAATTAGCTTGGTCATAACTTTCCTTCCAAGCAGCAAGCGTATTTTAATTTCATGGCTGCAGTCACCATCTGCAGTGATTTTGGAGTCCAAAAAAATAAAATCAGCCACATTTCCACTGTTTCCCCATCTATTTGCCATGAAGGGATGGGACTAGATGCCATGATCTTAGTTTTCTGAATGTTGTTTTAAGCCAACTTTTTCACTTTCCTCTTTCACTTTCATCAAGAGGCTTTTTAGTTCTTCTTCACTTTCTGCCATAAGGGTAGTATCATCTACATATCTGAGGTTATTGATATTTCTTCCAGCAGCCCAGTGTTTCTCATGATGTACTCTGCATAGAAGTTAAATAAGCAGGGTGACAATATACAGCCTTGACGTACTCCTTTTCCTATTTGGAACCAGTCTGTTGTTCCATGTCCAGTTCTAACTGTTGCTTCCTGATCTGCATACAGATTTCTCGAGAGGCAGGTCAGGTGATCTGGTACTCCCATCTCTTGAAGAATTTTCCAGAGTTTGTTGCGGTCCACATAGTCAAAGGCTTTGGTATAGTCATCAAAGCAGAAGTAGATGTTTTTCTGGAACTCTCTTGCTTTTTTGATGATCCAATGGATGTTGGCAATTTGATCTCTGGTTCCTCTGCCTTTTCTAAAACCAGCTTGAACATCTGGAAGTTCACAGTTCACTACTGTAGAAGCCTGGCTTGGAGAATTTTGAGCATTACTTTACCAGTGTGTGAGATGAGTGCAATTGTGAGGTAGTTTGAATATTCTTTGGCATTGCCTTTCTTTAGGATTGGAATGAAAACTGACCTTTTCCAGTCCTGTGGCCACTGCTATGTTTTCCATATTTGCTTGCATATTGAGTGCAGCACTTTCACAGCATCATCTTTTACGAATTAGCTCAACTGGAATTCTATTATCTCCACTAGCTTTGTTCGTACTGATGCTTCCTAAGGCCCACTTGATTTTGCATTCCAGGATGTCTGGCTCTGCTGCTGCTGCTGCTGCTGCTGCTGCTGCTGCTGCTGCTGCTGTTAAGTCACTTCAGTCATGCCTGACTCTGTGCGACCCCATAGATGGCAGCTCACAAGTCTCCCCCATCCCCAGGATTCTCCAGGCAAGAACACTGGAGTAGGTTACCATTTCTTTCTCCAATGCATGAAAGTGAAAAGTGAAAGTGAAGTCGCTCAGTTGTATCTGACTCTTAGCGACCCTATGGACTGCAGCTTACCAGGCTCTTCCATCTATGGGATTTTCCAGGTAAGAGTACTGGAACGGGGTGCCATTGCCTTTTCCTGTCTGGCTCTAGATGAGTCAATTGAAGTCAAGGGACCAGATTAAAAAAGAGAATGATAACACAGTGAAGTGAGTGCCATGATTCACTCAAACTGAGGGCAAAGTGAGAGGTCAAGGATGCCTTCACTGATGGGTAACCCAGAAATGAAATCTGGGGAACTAGAAAAAAGTACATATTAAGTAAATGCTCCACATGAATGAAGATGATGCTCAAAGTTTGTAAAGAAAGCCTAGCACTGGGAAGACTCAGCTTAGGTCATGATGACCGGATTGTGAAGTTCATCATGAGCTATATTGTGAGAGCCCTTACTGTAAGCCACGCTTGTTTAAAAAGGAAGGCTTTGAAGAGCAAGTGAAAGATATCTAGCAGGAAATGTTATTCTATAGTCGTGTTGTCTGTGTGTGTTTGTGTGCTCAGTCATGTCTCACTCTTTGCAACCCCATGGACTGTAGCCCACTAGGCTCCTCTATCCATGGAATTTTCCAGACAAGAATACTGGAGTGGGTTGCCATGCCCTCCTCCTGGATCTTCCTGACCCAGTGATTGAACCCATGTCTCTTGTACCTCCTGCAATGACAGGAAGATTCTTTACCACTGTGCCACTTGGGAAGCCCATAGTAGAGTGGAGTCAGCTATAAAGGAAAACATCTTAGATATACCAAAAGTCTAGTCACGATAGGGGACAAAAGTCTTGGGTGTGAAGGATATTAACAATGTTGAGTTAAAATCCTTCCGCACATGGGTATCCTGTATTTCTATCCTGGTTTCCAAAAGTGAAGCAGCTTTCGCAATTTATGACCTCTTAAAGACTTCCTAAAAAGACTTTTTCCTGCTTGCTTGGTAGTGTTCCCAGAGCATGAGTAAGCCCTGAATGCAAGTGATACTTCTCTCTTAAACCTTAATTAGGCACAATTAATCCAAACACACAAATTATGTTTAATAACAGATTTATCTTCAGCAATGTGTAACCCAAGTAAATATTTTATTAGTTACATTGTTCACATCAGGTTGTAGGGAATTATAAATACTTTCCTCAGAACTCCTCAGCATTCAAAATATTAATCAGCTTTGACAATATAGGATTTGTCCCTCTCATTTTTTTTAATTGGAGTATAATTGATTTATAGCATTGTGTTAGCTTCTGCTATGCAACAAAATAAATTGATTATATCATACATATAGCCCCTCCCTCATGGACCTCATTCTCCCTGCGTCCTACCCCTCTAGGTCCTCACAGAGCACTAAGCCGAGCTCCCTGAGCTATACAGCAGTTTCTTACAAGCTGTCTGTTTTACCCGTATTGGTGCGGATATGTCAATCCTAATCTCCCAATTTGTCCCACCCTCCCAGGTCCCCCCTCACGTGTCACATTCATTCTTTACACCTGTGTCTCTATTCCTGCACCTGTAGCAGTTTTCTAGATTACACATACATGTTTTAACATATGATATTTTTTTTCTCTTTCTGACATGCTTCACTCGATGGCAGACTCATCCATATCATGACAAATGACCCAATTTTGTTCCTTTTAATAGCTGAGCAATGTTCCGTTGTGTGTATGTACCACGTCCTCTCAATCCATTCCTCTGCTGATGGACATTTAAATCATTCCCATGTCCTGGCTCTTGTAAATAGTGCTGCAATGAACATCAGAGCACATGTGACTTTTCTAATTATGGTTTTCTCTGAGTATATATGCAGTACTGGGATTGCTGGGTCACATGGTAGTTCTATTTTTACATTTTCAAGGAACCTCCATAATGTTCTCCATAGTGGCTGTACCAATTTACATTCCCACCAACAGTGCAAGAGAGGTCCCTTTTCTCCACGTCCTCTCCAGTATTTATCGTTTGTAGATTTTGTGATGATGGCCATTCTGACTAGCAAGAAGTGATATCTCATTGTAGTTTTTATTTGCATTTCTCTAATAATTCATGATTTTCTTGTGTCTCTTGGCCATCTGTATGGCTTCTTTGGAGAAATGTCTATTTAGGCATCTATTTTTTGATTGGGTTGTTTGTTGTTTTGATATTGAGCTACATGAGCTATTTGTATTAATTCTGAAATTAATCCCTTGTCAGTTGCTTTATTTGCAATTATTTTCTCCCATTCTGAGGGCTGTCTTTTTGTTTTTTTTATGGTTTCATTTGCTAGACAGAAGCTTCTAAATTTAATTAGGTCCCATTTGTTTATTTTTGCTTTTATTTTCATGACTCTAGAACATGGCTCAAAAAAGATCTTGCTGTGATTTATGTCAAAGAGTGTTTTTCCTATGTTTTCATTTAAGAGTTTTATAGTGTCTTCTCTTACATTTAGATCTTTAATCCATTTTGAATTTATTTTTCTGTATAGTGTTGGGTAGTATTCTGCTTTATCCTTTTACATGTAGCTGTCCAGTTTCATCAGCACAACTGATCAAAGAGACTGTCTTTCCTCCATTGTATATTCTTGCTTCCTTTGCCATATATTCCTTTACCACATCACAGGTGTGTGGGTTTCTCTCTGGGTTTTGTACCCTGTTCCACTGATCTGTATTTCTGTTTTTGTGCCAGCATCATATTGTCTTGATTTCTGTAGCTGTGTAGTATAGTCTGAGGTTGGGAAGCCTGATCCTTCCAGCTCCTTTTTTTTTTTTCCTCAAGATTGCTTTGGCTGTTGTGTTTCCATACAAACTGTAAATATTTTTTATTATAATACTGTGAAAAATGCCATTAGTAGTTTTACAGGGGTTGTGCTGAATCTGTAGATTACTTTGGAGAGCACAATCATTTTCAAACTATTGATTATTCCAATCAAAGAACATGTTATATCTCTCCATCTGTTTGTGTCATCTTTGATTTCTTTCATCAGTACTTCATTGTTTTCTGAGTACAGGTCTTTTGCCTCCTTATTAAGGTTTTTCTAGGTTCCCTCTCATTTTTTAATAGTCACTTATATATTCTAGTTAAACAAACTTATCTTTAATGTCTGTTTTATAATTATGTCCTATCTTAATTTTTCCTTTTTGGTAGAACCTTAATCTGACATTATCTCATCCTGACTCTCTCTCGGCTTTGTTCACCCATCTCTTGCCTGTTATTGACACCCAAACTTCACATCTGTCTGCTTCTCTCCAAGTCATCTCCTCAATCACCATTCATCTATACATACTCTAAATTGTGAAATGTATGTATCAAACCAGTCAATCCTAAAGGAAATCAACCCTGAATATTCACTGGAAGGACTATTGCTGAAGCTGAAGCTCCAATATTTTGGCCACCTGATGTGAAGAGCCGAGTCATTGGAAAAGACCCTGATGCTGGGAAAGACTGAAGGCAAAAGGAGAAGAAGGCAACAGAGGATGAGATGGCTAGAGAGCATCATTGACTCACTGGACATGAAATTGCACAAACTCCAGGAGATAGTGAAGGACAGGGAGCCTGGCGTGCTGCAGTCCATGGGGTCACAAAGTGTCAGACACAACTTAGTGACTAAACAATGACAAGTGTGTGTAAAGCCAGCCTTTGAAAGCAATTAATGTCTACTCTAGCATCCTAGACCTGAGGCTCTTCATTTGCTAAGCACAGTCTGGGACTCTTAAGTGACCCTGATATTAAAGTCCTCACCGAAGACATTAAGTATTCTATCCATAGAGAGAAACTGATATTATTATCATGTCTGATCATGGCCTGAAAGAGAAAAATCAGACTCAAAATAGTTACCACGTATAGAACAAAAGGTTTATCCCCATAGAATGCCCTACATTCAATTCTAACAGTGCTGTCAATAAAGATTTAATCCTTGCCTGCCACCTGATCTTCTTTCTGTAATTACCCGTATGCTCTTCATCATTTGGCTTTGTACCTGGTTACTTTTATCTCATCATCACTCCCTTATACCCTCTTGCTAGCAAAACTGCTTTTCCTGATTTTCTTTCCAATCTCATGTAAAGTCTCTCTCAGCTTAGTTAGCACTGAGTTCTTCTAGGCAAGCTTTCTGGTTAACCCTGGAGACTTACTCATTCCATCATTCTGAGAATAGAACTGACTTCCTCCTCATACACTTGTGTTATTCCTTAGAAACTTACACAACTTGGCAATTCAGCAATTTTTATGTGTGTACATAAAGCAAAACTCACTATGAGCTGCCATGATTTTTCACCTCATAAGTGAGGAATAATCTCAAGTGTTGGTCATAGTGATGATTTACAGAGATTTTGATTTGTTTGGCTTAAATTGCTTAGCTTTTATGTTTTTTTTAATCACAGCCTTCAAGGTCTTTGACTTCTGCTGTTTGTCGACTATGTAATTAATTCTAGTTTGTGTCAAGCTCTTAAACTAATGTTAGAAAAAGCATTTCCATATACGTAGTTCATTATTTTCCTATAAATTAGAAGCTGCATGATGAAGAACGTTTCTTCCAATAATTTTACTCTACAAAAAAGGAAATTTTCTACTCAAATGCAATATTTTATCATCTTAATAGTCCTGGAAGATAATTGTATGTTCCTTTCAAGTCAAAGGACAAAAGACACTAATGTCTGAGTTCAAGCAGATGAGCTGGCTATTTTTGTAGCAGATTGTGTCTTCAAAGCAGTTACAGTTTTAGACATGCTTACACATCACATATGGAATTAATTTCTATACCTAAATATAATTTGGTTTGTACGTGTGTGTTTATGTTATACAAGTCTCTTTCTTACCCCCCGAGAAGTCGAACTCAACCAGATTATCATCTGGTGCCAACTATGATGAAAAGCATAGGAGATTTAGTCTGAAAGTAATTACTTTGGGGAAATTATATCTAAAATTAAGGAGAAATAAATTGCCCTTTTCTTTTTCCTCTAGTGCAATTTGGTAATTCCTCCATTTGCTTAATATAGCCACTAATCCCAACAATTTCTGTAGAGAGGACAAATTACTAATTCTATATAATTACAAACTGTATGCAACTGTTAAGAAATTTTGTCTTTAGAAAGTCATTTTAATATTCTTCCTTTATCGTCCCAATCCTAGCACTTAGAAAGTAGTTCCTTAAACCTCGGCTAGCTCTGCCAGTTCCTGAATTACAAAGATGTGCTTATATACATTAGTCAAGTAAATGACACTAGGCAAAGTTTATCTTAGAATCATATATGTCAAAAAATGTATTCATCAAGATTATTTTAAGAATAACTATTTTACTTTAAAAGGGTCAGAATTTAGATTAAATATGACATTTAATTAGCACCTTAAGTTATGACCTCTCTTAACTTACCATTAAATATTTATGACAAAACAGGAGTGGAAATGCAGTTATAATCAATTGTGAATACAAGAAAAGGATATAGCCAGCACAAAATATACAATAAATGGAGATGAATCCTTTCATATATTACTCTCTCTGCTGACAATCCCCAAATCTATGAAGGCATTTCTTCACATGCCGCTGCTGCTGCTAAGCTGCTTCAGGCATGTTCAACTCTGTGCAACCCAATAGACGGCAGCCCACCAGACTCCCCCGTCCCTGAGATTCTCCAGGCAAGCATATTGGTGTGGGTTGCCATTTCCTTCTCCAATGAATGCATGCATGCTAAGTCGCTTCAGTTGTGTCCGACTCTGTGCGACCCTATGGACAGCAGCCCACCAGGCTCCTCTGACCACTCAATTCTCTAGGCAAGAATACTGGAGTGGATTGCCATTTCCAAATAAGCAAATGTCCAGTGACACTGGTATACTATAGACTGTAGCCCACCAGGCTCTTCTATCCATGAAATTCTCCAGGAATACTGGAGTGGTTTGCATTTCCTTCCTGACTCAGGGATTGAACCCAGGTGTCCTGCATTGCTGGCAGATTCTTTACAGTCTGAGCCACCAGGGAAGCCCATTTTATATATATATATATATATATATATTTTGAAAGTTTGCTAAACTCACTTATTAGATCTAGTAGTTGTTTATAGATTATTCGAGATATTCTACATAAATGATTACATTATCTGTGGAGACAAGTTTATACTTCTTTCCAATATGTATGTATTTTTTTTTTGTCCAGTTAAACTGGCTAGGCCCACCAGTGTAATGTCAAGTAAAATTTATGAAAGGATATTTTTGCCTTGCTCCCCATCTTATCCCCATCTTATGAAGAAAGCATTCAATATTTCAAAGTTAAGTTTGATGTTTAGCTATAGATTTATCATAGATGTCTCTTATTAAGAAAATTTCCTTATGTTCCTAATTTGTAGAGTTTTCATTATGAATAAGTGTTGAATATTATGAGAGGTCTTTCCTTTATCTATTAACATAATCAAAAAAATTTTTTCAGTCTACTGATATGGTGAATGATATTAATTGATTTTTAACATTAAACAAAGCTTATATTCCTGAAATAAACTTTCCTTGTTCAAATGCTGAGTCAATATTGCATTCCTGAGATAAACCTCAGTCATGATATATTATGCTTTTTATGTATTGCTGAGCTTGATTTATTATTTGCCATTTTTTAAAATAATTTTATTTGTGTCTTCTTAGGTATGGTTCTGTAGTGGTTTTTTCTTGCAATATCTTGACCTGGTTTTAGTATTGGGATAATCTATTCTTATAAAATAAATTATTCCCTCCTCCTATATATTCTGAAAGAAATCAGGAGAGTGACTATCCCACCATATTAGTAAGTACTTTTCAAACTTGAGGAGAGAGTTTTATACAGTACAGATATACCTGGGAGGGGGGCAATTTTGTAGTCCATCTTCAGTTCAGTTCAGTTGCTCAGTCGTGTCCAACTCTTTGCGACCCCATGAATCACAGCACCCCAGACCTCCCTGTCCATCACCAACTCCCGGAGTTCACTCAGACTCACGTCCATCGAGTCAGTGATGCCATCCAGCCATCTCATCCTCTGTCATCCCCTTATCCTCCTGCCCCCAATCCCTCCCAGCATCAGAGTCTCTTCCAATGAGTCAACTCTTTGCATCAGGTGGCCAAAGTACTGGAGTTTCAGCTTTAGCATCATTCCTTACAAAGAGCACCCAGGGCTGATCTCCTTTAGAATGGACTGGTTGGATCTCCTTGCAGTCCAAGGGACTCTCAAGAGTCTTCAACACCACAGTTCAAAAGCATCAATTCTTTGGTGCTCAGCTATCTTCACAGTCCAATTCTCAAATCCAAACATTACTATGGGAAAAACCATAGCCTTGACTAGATGGACCTTTGTTGGCACAGTAATGTCTCTGCTTTTGAATATGCTATCTAGGTTGGTCATAACTTTCCTTCCAAGGAGTAAGTGTCTTTTAATTTCATGGCTGCAGTCACCATCTGCAGTGATTTGGAGCACAAAAAATAAAGTCTGACACTGTTTCCACTGTTTCCCCATCTATTTCCCATGAACTGATGGGACCAGATGACATGATCTTCGTTTTCTGAATGTTAAGTTTTAAGCCAACTTTTTCACTCTCCTCTTTCACTTTCATCAAGAGGCTTTTTAGTTCCTCTTCACTTTTAGCCATAAGGGTGGTATCATCTACATATCTGAGGTTATTGATAATTCTTCTGGCAATCTTGATTTCAGCTTGTGCTTCTTCCAGTCCAGCGTTTCTCATGATGTACTCTGCATAGAAGTTAAATAAGCAGGGTGACAGTATACAGCCTTGACGTACACCTTTTCCTATTTGGAACCGGTCTGTTGTTCCATGTCCCATTCTAACTGTTGCTTCCTGATCTGCATACAGATTTCTCAAGAGGCAAGTCAGGTGGTCTGGTATTCCCATCTCTCTCAGAATTTTCCATAGTTTATTGTGATCCACACAGTCAAAGGCTTTGGCATAGTCAATAAAGCAGAAATAGATGTTTTTCTGGAACTCTCTTGCTTTTCGTGATCCAACGGATGTTGGCAATTTGATCTCTGGTTCCTCTGCCTTTTCTAAAACCAGCTTGAACATCAGGGAGTTCACGGTTCACGTATTGCTGAAGCCTGGCTTGGAGAATTTTGAGCATTACTTTACTAGCGTGTGAGATGAGTACAATTGTGTGGTAGTTTGAGCATTCTTTGGCATTGCCTTTCTTTCGGATTGGAATGAAAACTGACCTTTTACAGTCCTGTGGCCACGGCTGAGTTTTCCAAATTTGCTGGCATATTGAGTGCAGCACTTTCACAGCATCATCTTTCAGGATTTGGAATAGCTCAACTGGAATTCCATCACCTCCACTAGCTTTGTTCGTACTGATGCTTCCTAAGGCCCACTTGACTTGACATTCCAGAATGTCTGGCTCTAGGTGAGTGGTCATACCATTGTGATTATCTTGGTCGTGAAGATCTTTTTTTGTACAGTTCTTCTGTGTATTCCTGCCACCTCTTCCTGCCACTGCTTCTGTGAGGTCCATACCATTTCTGTCCTTGATCGAGCCCATCTTTGCATGAAATGTTCCCTTGGTATCTCTAATTTTCTTGAAGAGATCTCTAGTCTTTCCCATTCTGTTGTTTTCCTCTATTTCTTTGCATTGGTCACTGAGGAAGGCTTTCTTATCTTTTCTTGCTATTCTTTAGAACGCTGCTAGAATTCTGTTTATCATGAAGTTGTTGCTAAATATCTTTATTATCCTTTTAATTTCTGTAGAATCTGTAATTATTTCCCTTTCATTTCTGACATTGATAATTTTGCTTCTCTTTTTTTCCCTTGGTTAACAGAGCTAAATTTTTATTTTTTATTTTCCTGGTTGAATCAATTTTTATGGATTTTTATTTATTGATTTTCACTCATATTTTTCATTCTTTCAATGTATTCTGGGTTTCATTTGCCCTTTTTTTCCTAGCTCTCTAAGATTAGCTTTGGTGATTTGTTTTAGATCTTTCCTCTTTCCTAATATAAGCATTTATAGCTGTTTCTTTACCTCTAATCACTGTTTTAGTCACACTCCATAAATCTTGATTTAGTTTCCATTTTGATTAAGATAAAAATATTAACTACTTTTCTTGTGAATTCTTTTTTAACTCATAAGTGATTTACAAGTTTACTGTTTAATTTTCAAATATTTCAGGATTTTTAAGATAAAACTCCATTATTACTTTCAAATGTATTCAATTTTGACCAAAGAACATACTCTGTAGAGTTACAGCATATTTCTAAATGTAATGATTTTAATTCTTTAAAATTACTTGAGACTTCTTTCCAGCCCAAAATGTGGTCAATCTTCATAATAGGTTATATACACACTTGAAAAAAAATGAGATTTCTGCTATTATTGGGGAAAAGCTCTAAAAATGTCAATTTGGATGTTCTATTACTTGATATGTACACCTTTATAATCATCATATCTTCTAAATGAATTGACTAATCTTGAACTGAATAAATTGACTATTTCTTCTAAATTACAAATAGGCAGATCATATCTTTTTCATCAATTTGACATTTTTGAACTATTTATTGAAGTATTTGGAGTATGTATGTTTGATGTAATGATCATACTGATATCATACTGATAAATAGTTCAGTTTATCATACTGATAAAATATTTTAAAAATAAAGTGAAGTTTATGTTAACAAAACTTCTTTATGGTCCAACTCTTATATCCATACATGACTACTGGAAAAAACATAGCTTTGACTATACAGATCTTTGTTGGCACAGTGATGACTCTGCTTTTTAATACGCCGTCTAGGTTTGTCATAGCTATTCTTCCAAGGAGTAAGCGGTGCAGTCCACATTGATTTGGGAGCCCAAGATGAAATCTGACACTGTTTCCACATATTTCTCCATCTGTTTGCCATGAAGTGATAGGATCTGATGCCATGATCTTAGTTTTTGAATACTGAGTTTTAAGCCAGCTTTTTCACTGTCCCCTTTCACCTTCATTAAGAGGCTCTTTAGTTCCTCTTCACTTTCTGCCATTAAATAAGTAATGAGCAATATAGAAGTAACACACTACTGCTTTGTCCCAAGGTTGGATAAAGTATTCAATATGACAGTAGAGTGAAAAAACAAATGAAAACTTAAAAAATTATGACATTTTGTTTCTACTTATTTGACAGTATGAATAGAATGCTAGATTTCTAATTAAAAATAGATATTCAACAAGCAACAAAGGTTTACTGTATAGCACAGGGAACTATAGTCAGTATCTTGTGATAACCTATGATGGAAAACAATTTCAAAAATAATATGTGTATTTGTATAACTGAATCACCTTGCTTTGCATCTGAAACAGTGTAAGTCAATTATACTTAAATAAAAAAATATATTTAAAAAAAAACTAGTACAAATATTTATTTATGAAAAAGTAATTTAAAAATCCTTGAAAAAGGTAATGGTGAATTGCAATGAGAATATTTATAATGATCTTATAAATAAATATTGCTATGTCAGGTAGATAAACACCTGGCAAAAAATAAACTGTGGCCACCAGCTGACATGATACATAAAAAAATCAGTTCTATGTGGGTTGTAGGTCCAAATGTTAACAGTAAAACAACAAACCATCTAGAGGGAAGCATAGGACATTTTCCTAACCCTTGAGTCAGCAGATTTGTTAAACTAGAAAAAATCGTAAAATTCAGTAATTTCACTGCTAAGATATTATTCGCAGTATTGCATATAATTGAGAAAGAAATGGAATAATCTATGCAAATATAAGTATGATGAAATAAATTATGGTAAGACTTTGATGAAGTATTAGGCAACTATTAGAAGCTGAAATTGAATGGTTCTATAAAGACCTACAAAACATTCTAGAACTTACACCAAAGAGAGATGTCCTAATCAGAGGGGACTGGAATGCAAAAGTAGGAAATCAAGAGATACCTGGAGTAACAGACAAGTTTGGCCTTGGTACAAAATGAAGCAGGGCAAATGCCAATACAGTTTTGCCAAGAGAACACCCAGGTTCAATCCCTGGGTTGGGAAGATCCCCTGGAGAAGGAAATGGCAACCCACTTCAGTACTCTTGCCTGGAAAATTCCATGGACTGAGGAGCCTGGTAGGCTATAGTCTATGGGGTCGCCAGGAGTCAGACCCTACTGGGTGACTTCACTTTCACTTTGGGGACTATCCTGGTCCAGTGGCTAAAATTCTGCACTCCCAGTGCAGGGGGCCAAGGTTCGATCCCTGGTCAGAGAACTAGATCCCACATGCCACAATTAAGAGTTCTGGGCTTCCCTGGTGGCTCAGACAATAAAGCGTCTGCCTGCAATGTGGGAGACCCGGGTTCGATTCCTGGGTTGGAAAGATCCCCTGGAAAAGGAAATGGCAATCCACTCCAGCACTCTTGTCTGGAAAATCCCATGGACAGAGGAGCCTGATAGGCTACAGTCCATGGGGTCGCAAAGAGTCGGACATGACTGAGCTACTTCACTTCACTTTATTAAGTTTTAATGACACCAAAAGTGACTAATGAATCCACTGCAATGTAAGCAAAGCATCAGCTACAGCTAACTATAATTTGTTAGTCTTCTATATTGTTACTTATTCACCTATATTCTTAAACAACACTGCTGCTGCTGCTGCTAAGTCACTTCAGTCGTGTCCGACTCTGTGTGACCCCATAGATGGCAGCCCACCAGGCTCCCCTGTCCCTGGGATTCTCCAGGCAAGAACACTGGAGTGGGCTGCCATTTCCTTCTCCAATGCGTGAAAGTGAAAAGTGAAAGGGAAGTCACTCAGTCATGTCAGACTCTTTGAGACCCCATGGGCTGTAGCCTATCAGGCTCCTCTGCCCATGGGATTTTCCAGGCAAGAGTACTGGGGTGGGTTGCTATTGCCTTCTCCATAAACAACACCGAGTATCCCTTATCAGCTAAATCTCTCAAGGCTATAAATGTGTATAAGACATGATCTCTGCTTTTCAGTATCTCATCCTCCCACAAAGAAGATGATTTCTTTTCCTCTTCTTCCTTCTCTTTCTCATGCTTAATATTAAAGATCTATTGACTGCCCATAGTCCAATTGCACTGTCTCAGTTTTTTATGTCTGTGAACTCACTGAGTCTTCACTATTCCCCCATTTTACAGATAAAACACTGCATTGCTCAGAGGTTAAAGAATTTGCCAAGGATTAATAGCCCATCAGACAGAATTTGAATCCAAGAAATAGGTCTTCAGAGCTTGAGCTTCTAGTCAATAAATGTGTGCATTATATTTATATATGTAATTAATATATATTTATGTATAATATGGGGGCTTCTCTGGTGGCTCAGATGGTATGAATTATATATGTATATAATTCATATCTGTCTACATAAAACTAAAAGCATTCCGAATTTAAGTGCTCTCCTCTTGGCTACATCATTACATTATAGGCACAATAAGACAGAACTCTCAAGGTACCAAGGGCTTCCCTGGTGGCTCAGGTGGTAAAGAATCTGCCTGAAATGTAGGAGACCTGGGTTCAATCCCTGGGTTGAGAAGATCCCCTGGAGAAAGGAATGGCTACCCAGTATTCTTGGGCTTCCCTTGTGGCTCAGTTGGTAAAGAATCTGCCTGAAATGTGGGAGACCTAGGTTCAATCCCTGGGTTGGGAAGATCCCCTGGAGAAAGGAATGGCTACCCAGTATTCTTGGGCTTCTCTTGTGGCTCAGTTGGTAAAGAATCCGCCTGCAATGTGGGAGACCTGGGTTCAGTCCCTGGGTTGGGAAGATCCCCTGGAGAAAGGAACAGCTACCCCCTCCAGTATTCTTGCCTGGAGAATTACATGGACAGAAGAGCCTTGTGGACTACAGTACATGGGGGTTGCAAAAAGTCGGACATGACTGAGCAACTAACACTTTCACACTTTCTCAAAATGCCAAAAGCAGAAATTACTAATAATAAAGGGAACCCTCACTAAAATGAGGCCAGAGGAGTACCATTCTATGACAATGCAGATCCCAACAAGAAGAGACAGATTTTGCACTCTGGCAGGGATTGATACCACTACAACTAGGAGAAAGATTTTCTCCCTGAGCTCCCTGGAAATAGATCATCCAATGAGAGACTATCACAACTCAGCCAATGAAATGCCACTTTGAACTCCTAGTTTCCACCACAGAACTTTTTGTTTATACTAGCCCTTGCCAACTTTCCTTTCTCCTCTACAAATGAGCACTTTCTTTTTTAGAAACTTATTACTCCTTTCCTTTATAGCAGCAATCCCTAACCTTTTTGGTACTAGGCCCTAGTTTCATGGAAGACAACTTTTTCACGGATAGGGGGATGATTTCAGGATGAATCAAGCACATTACACTTATTATGGGGCCACTGATCTGATAGGAGGCAAAGCTCAGGTGGTAAGGTGAGCAGTGGGGAGTGGCTGTAAATACATATGAAGATCTGCTTGCTCACTCACTGTTCACCTCCTGCTGTGCGGCCCAGTTCCTAACAGGCCATGGGCCAGTAGCAGTCTGTGGTCCAGGGGCTAAAGACCCCTGATTTCCAGAACTTGTATGTGGTTCATCCATAGTTGCATGTATCAAAATGCAATTCTTCATTGTGCCCAAATAAATCGTTTTTGCTGGTAAAATAACTGGCTGTTTTATTGTTTTAGGTTAACACTAGTCAGAAGGTTTCACATCCCACTTACTTGTCAGAAATACCCTAATACTCACACTGTTTTCGTCTCTCAGACTGAAGGTGATAACATCACTTTTCAGACAGGTCCAGGGCCTCAGTGTAGCATTGCCCATTTCTGTGATGGTGGATCAAAAATAATTATGGAGACTAGAAATGTTGATGATGGTCCCTGGGCACTTATACAAGAGACAAAGGACTTGATTCATCCTTTATCCCAGCAAGGGGGAAAAGGGTACTTTCCTAGTTACAGAAGCTAGCCTGGGCCAAGAGTAACTAAAAATGAAATTTGAGCACAGACTCCCCGAAAGCTAATCTCAGAAGAAATTGCCCAGGGAAATTCCCAGTTCTTGCCCAGAGAAATTCCATCGGACTCTGAACAAAGGGAACAACTTCTCTCTAAGTAAATTAAAGAAGCAAGCATTCAGGGAGAATATTTGCATACATTATTCATCATCCCTCATTGTGGCCGACTTACAGAGAAAGATGGCCACAATTTAATACATGTATTCAGGGTTTTTCCTGAGTTTTCCCAAGAATTTCTTATAATATCATACTATATGGGGGAAAAAAAAAAGAAATAGGGAAAATGATAGCTAAGCAGATATGGCCCAGAGACAAAGAGATATCACCAGTAGGTAAGCAAAGTCTCCCTGGTTGAGAATAACACATGTGAGAAGTAGTGGGTAAGAAATTAGAACTAAGTGACTAAGAACTAAGTAGTTGGCTATCACAGGCTAAGGGAAAATTGTAATGACGTGACCTCTGGTAGGGGCTTCTCAGGTGGCACTGATGGTAAAGAACTTGCCTGCCAATGCAGGAGATGTATGGGACATGGGTTTGAAACCCTGGGTCAGGAAGATCCCCTGGAGGAGGGCATGGCAACCCACTCCAATATTCTTACTCGGAGAACCTGTGGATAGAAGAGCTTGGTGGGCTACGGTCCATAGGGTGGCAAAGAGTTGGACATGACTGAGACGACTTAGCATGCACACGACCTCAGGTAGAGGTGAAGAGGAAGAGATAAGATCCAGAGATAACAGTAATATACAGTCAAATGACTAGACAAGTGATTGGTACGTGATGGGTCAGAGAGAGCTGAAAATATAAAGATTTTGCCCAAGTGTCTGGCCTGAGTGTTTGGAAGAACTGATGATGCCATTAAGGGGAAGATGTAAATTCCCTTTATTTGAGGGGAAAAAAACTGGGCTTGTTAACTTTCAGGCACTAGTCAGATATGCTTATGGGGATATCCAGTAGGCATGTACATAAAAGTGATGAAAAGGTCAAAGCCAATAAATGTCATGCTGTTTTTGTAATTATTGAGTCTTCCAAGTGCTTACTTGATTTGACTCTCACAAATAACCCTCACTAGGCAATTAGGAATGCTATACTTAGTCTCAATATACAAATTTCAAAATTCAGGCATTGTAATAAGAAATTTTACACTGTGTATAGCAGACCTTCAACCTAAATACTCCTGGTACGTTTAGTACATTTATGGCATGAGCTACTATGTCACAGAGCCTGAATATATCATCAGTTGAGATATTATCCTTTCATGGATAATGTGAAAGGAGAGCAGACTATTCAAAATAGAAAACCAATAACTTGGTTCTCAGTACATTTGTCATAGACTATTTAATTTAAAAATAAAATACTGACCATTTTCTCTTCCAATGGTCCTACCTTATTAACTCATTTGTAACCAACATGTTTGTCAAAATCCCTAGTATACCACTGTATTAATGATGCCTTTTATTTTCTCATGCTTTCATATCTTGGGGTCTTGCTGACTCTGAACAGATTCCCCTTTCCAGAACTATTTAATGTCTGGAGATGGCAAACTAGTTATCTGGAGCATGTCTGTCAGGCAAACCAAGCCAGAGTCCATATCCCAACCACTTCCTTACTCAGTTTTCACACTCAGCCACTATCTACCTTCCCAGTTAGGCCAGGTACCAGCCCACTAGGGACAGCCCTTGTGCTGTTCACTCAAAAATTATTCAAACTATCCAACCTAAACCTGTTTTCTTGCCTCATCTGTTCCTTCCTTTGGAAACCACAATAAAGGCTCTAACCAAATGCTTCCCCTCTACACATATACCTCTCAGCAGATCCTGTTGCTCTCCTGTGTAGCTCTCAAAGGCATGGCATGTCCCCTTCTCTCTGAGTCTGTGAGTTTAACAAACCATCGTTTTTAATGGTTGTCACTCCTGACCTGCTGGCCTTGCCTACCTAAAGAATAATAAAATCTATATTTTAAAACAACCATTCAGAAACTAGAAGCCAAACTAATTAAGAAAACACAAAGTGAACAGATTTTCATGTGATCGCTACTGAACTAAACTTGGATCAGCTCACCTGACATGCAGCAAAGTCAATCTGCTGACCCAGGGTTTTGGTTTAGTAAATTACAGTATTTATTTCAGGGCACCAAGCAAGGAAAACAGGCAGAAAGTGCTCAAAAGTCCCACACTTCCCAATGACTTTCAGGCAAGATTTTCAAAGTTAACATTAGGCATGGGGGCACAGGGTACATCTTATGTGGCTAATACATAGAAAAAGATTTTTGATCCCTGGCTTGGGAAGATTCCCATGGAGAAGGAAATGGCACCCCAATCCAGTACTCTTGCCTGGAAAATTCTGTGGGCAGAGCAGCCTGGCTGGCTAAGGTCCATGGGGCCACAAAGAGTTGGACATGACTGAGCAACTGAGCACACAGACATGCACTTATTAAAATTTTTAGTTTATAAATTGCTTTCTAATACTAATTTTTTTTACTTTTAAATAATTTTATCTTTGTATCTTGATATATATCACAAAAAATTTCACCAGCAATAACCATTGTTCATATTTTAACACATCTCTATGTATCCCAATACCAATATATGATGAGTTTTTTAAATATAATAACGTATCCCAATACAGAGAAGCTTTGGAATGTGGGCAAATCTTGCTTGCTATCTGTGTTTGTAGATAAAGTTTAATGATAACAAAGCCATGCTCAGTCATTTATGCATTATCTACATCTATTTTTCTGCTACAGAAATAGAATAGTTGCAGTGGAGACCACATAGCCTGTGAAGCTTAAAATATTTACTATTGGACCATTTATAAAAAAAGTTTGCCAACCCTGATATACTGTGTACATTTTGTCATATTGTTTCTATTATAACTATTATTTTAAGTCTTACAGTAAGCAATTACAACTTATGTTATAATTTAATCTATTAAATAATTTTGGGATCATAATCTTGGCATCATGATTCTCAGAAATAAACTTTTTAAATTTTATTTTAGACCATGAAGATTTACAAAAGTCTGAAAGGCTAATTTTTAAATAATAGAATTTTTTAATATTGTTAAATTTAAAACTGAAATTACAAAGCAAAATACTGATTCTGCGTATTAGGGCTTAAAATCCATTGCACTTTCAGAGAGTATAAAACAGTAACATAGCCAATATTGAGTATGAAGTTGGGAAGTCATTTCTACACATAGCAATTCAAAATCCCATGTTTCCCTAAGAACAAAATTTTCTCTCCTTTTGTTTGTTAACTATTTAAAGGAAGCTGATACAGCACCTTAAGAGTTCCCAAACTCCTCTATAAAGCCCCCTCATATTTTGGCCAATTTGACACAGTAGAACTAGAACATGTCTAAAAAGGAAGAGCAGAAGGAGACTAATATTCTATGACCTAAGTAAATCTTTCTCAAAATACTCATTAACAACTATGTTAAAAATCTAAATATGTGGGGTATAGAGGAGACTGTGCTGTCACTCAGGATCCAAGTTTATTCCTAATTAAACTCTCATCTCAGCTCTGCAGAATGAAACAGGGATGTCAAAGGCAGAATACAAGGAAGGGATGCACACCAAGAGGATGGCTACACTATGATAATGGTAAGAAAATATTTAGGATTGTGCTTACTTTTTAAGTGAACTATAAATAATAAATATTGAGCTTGAATCTGCCATATTTGAATAAGCTGAGTTACTATGGAGATTCTAACTCATGTAAAATAATTACAAGCCAATAAAAATCATTTTAATATAAAGTTTATCTATCGATCTATCTATGTTAAACTACACTATGTTTAAAGAAAGTACTGTATATGTGCGTGTCTCCTATATTCATATTTTGATGAGACTGCTTGATTGTATAATTTCTTATAAACCCTATATATAATTTTTTCATGAAATTAATAGTGGAAGAATAATATGAGAAGTGTAAAGAAGGGAGGCAGTACTGTCACACATAGGTTGAACAGGAAAGAGGTGATCAAGCTCACTGACCAAACAAAGTGTGAGTGATTTTAAATTGTCATCTATGTCCTTAAAAGCAAGATCAAGGAATTATTTATAATCAGCAGGTTGATTAGTTTAACCTTGAGAATGAGTGGGTCATTTGCTCACAATTTGTATAATTATCAACATTTTGAAAACCATACCTTCCCAACATTGATAACAGCAAAAGGAAGAATTGATGCTTTTGAACTGTGTGTTAGACAAGACTCTTGAGAGTCACTTGGACTGCAAGGAGATCAAGCAGTCCATCCTAAAGGAAATCAATCCTGAATGTTCCTTGAAAGGAATGATGCTGAAGTTGAAGCTCCAATATGTTGGCCACCCGATGCAAACAGTGGACTCATTAGAAAGACCCTAATGCTGGGAAAGATTGAAGGCAGGAGGGGAAGGGGACTACAGAGAATGAGATGGTTGGATGGCATCACTGACTCAATGGACATGAGTTTGAGCAAGCTCTGGGAGATGGTGAAGAACAGGGAAGCCTGGTGTGCTGTAGTCCATGGAGTCACATAGAGTCAGACATGAGCAACTGAACAACAACAAGTATTGTATGTATTGTTAAATAAAATTCAGTTCAGTTCAGTACAGTTCAGTATCAGTCATGTCTGACTCTTTGAGACCCCATGAATCGCAGCATGCCAGGCCTTCCTGTCCATCACCAACTCCCAGAGTTCACTCAGACTCACGTCCATCGAGTCAGTGATGCCATCCAGCCATCTCATCCTCGGTCGTCCCCTTCTCCTCCTGCCCCCAATCCCTCCCAGCATCAGAGTCTTTTCCAATGAGTCAGCTCTTCGCATGAGGTGGCCAAAGTACTGGAGTTTCAGCTTTAGCATCATTCCTTCCAAAGAAATCCCAGGGCTGATCTCCTTCAGAATGGACTGGTTGGATCTCCTTGCAGTCCAAGGGACTCTCAAGAGTCTTCTCCAACACCACAGTTCAAAAGCATCAATTCTTCAGCACTCAGCCTTCTTCACAGTCCAACTCTCACATCCATACATGACCACTGGAAAAACCATAGCCTTGACTAGACAGACCTTAGTCAGCAAAGTAATGTCTCTGTTTTTGAATATGCTATCTAAGTTGGTCATAACTTTTCTTCCAAGGAGTAAGCGTCTTTTAATTTCATGGCTGCAGTCACCATCTGCAGTGATTTTGGAGAAAAAAAATAAAGTCTGACACTGTTTCCACCGTTTACCCATCTATTTCCCAAGAAGTGATGGGACCAGATGCCATGATCTTCGTTTTCTGAATGTTGAGCTTTAAGCCAACTTTTTCACTCTCCTCTTTCACTTTCATCAAGAGGCTTTGTAGTTCCTTTTCATTTTCTGCCATAAGGGTGGTGTCATCTGCATATCTGAGGTTATTGATATTTCTGCCGGCAATCTTGATTCCAGCTCGTGCTTCATCCAGCCCAGGGTTTCTCATGATGTCCTCTGCCTATAAGTTAAATAAGTAGGGTGACAATATACAGCCTTGATGTACTCCTTTTCCTATTTGGAAAAAGTCTGTTCCATGTCCGGTTCTAACTGCTGCTTCTTGACCTGCATATAGTAGGTTTCTCAAGCGGCAGGTCAGGTGGTTTGATATTCCCATCTCTTTCAGAATTTTCCACAGTTTATTATAAATAAAATTAAATATAATCAGTAAATGAATCAATATGAAAGAGGAGAACTAAGCTTTCCTTTCTCTGCCTCTTCACATTTTTTCCTTAATCTATTTCTTTAACATCACTAATATTTAGGAGACAAGGTAAATTCAGGGCAAGAACGATTCTATCAAACCATGCTTCTGGTTTATCTTTTCAGACATACTTCTTTAATCCGTCACAAGATGTGCTTCAAACTGACGCAGGAAGCATTACCAAAGAGGACAGCTGAGGTTAGACTGTTCATAAATAATTATAAACAAATGAATTGTTTACGTAGTCTGCAATGTTTGGGGACTCAATTATGTTCCAGTTTTCAAAGCCCTGCAACCCCCTAACCAGTTTGTCACCAGATTCTTTTCCCTGCGCAAATCACAGGTTCTTACTGCATCACTCATAACTCACCACCAAAGATTTCAGTCCGACATATGTTATGCTCCACTAATTTTCAGAAATGAACTTATCAGTAAATCATCATAATATCAGACCCCTGTTGTATAATAGTGCCATGGAGAAATATACCCAGGGCTTAGTAAATGGATCTAGCCCTGTCACTATTTCAGAAGGTGTGAAAGAAGCCATTTAACATACGCACTGTACAGAGATAAGGGGCAGGTTTCTTCCCCTTTACATAATGTATTCCCTGGTATATAAAGAGGAACATTACTCTTTTTTTGTTAATGGAGTATAATTGCTTTACAATGTTGTTGGTTTCTGCTATACAACAAAGTGTATCGGCTATATGTACACCCACATCCCCTCCTTCTTGGATCTCCCTTTCACCACCATCCTCCATCCCACCCACCTAGGTCACCACAGAGCACCCAGCTGAGTTCCCTGCACCACACAGCAGGTTCCCACTAGCTATCTATTTAGCACATGGTAGCATATATATGTCAACTCTAATCTCCCAATTCATCCTATCCTCTCATTCCCTGCTGTGTCCACACATCTGTTCTCTGTGTCTCTGCCTCTGCCCCTACCCCATAAGTAGGTTCATCAGTACGATTTTTCTAGATTCCATACATATGTGTTAATATTCAATATTTGTTTTTCTCTTTCTGACTTATTTAACTCTGGATGGCTTCATTATTTAATGTCACTTAAATACTCACGTAACCTGAAAGAAACACAAATCCACTTTTTCCCTAAAGAAGGGAGTGAGTAACAATTTGGAGATATTAGGGGTAACAGTTGGGGCTTCCCTAGTGGCTCAGATGGTAAAGAAGCTGCCTGCAATGTGAGAGACCAGAGTTCAATCTCTGGGTCAGGAAGATTCCCTGGAGAAGGGAATGGCAACCCCACTTCAGTATTCTTGCCTGGAGAATTCCATGGACAGAGGAGCCTGGTGAGCTACAGTCCTTGGAGTCACAAAGAGCTGGACACGACTGAGCGACACTCATACACACACACATACACACACACACACACACACACACACAGGTTACAGTTAATATTCAAGTTTTTTTTTTTATAATTGCAGAGGAACTCCTATAGTTATTAGCATCTTGCTTCCAATACTTCATGATTTTACCCTATTCATGACTCTGTTCTTTTCACCCCAGATCTTACCATATTTATACTACTTTTAAAAATATGCTTTCAAGTCAAAAAATAATTTAAAGATTACAGAAGGGAATAAAGGAAAAGAAGTTTTCCCGGTTCTCCTCTGTGCCATGGCCATCCCTGCCACAGTGCCAGTCCTCACAGGAAATCACTCAATAGATTGGTGTTAAGACACCAAGATCTTTGAGACACACACACACACACACACACACACACAACATATATTTTGAAATAGTCCAACAAACTTTTCATCATCCTGTTTTTTTAAAATATTTACTTAACTATGTATCAAAGGTGGCATCGATGGGCCCACTTCATGTTCCTTAACAGTAATATGTTCCTTTGTATGGGTATTATTTCACTAGCTCCTCATAAATGATTTTTTATTGTTTGCAATTCTATAAATCTGTTACAGTGAACATCTTAGTACATATGTTAGCAGAGTATTTATCAGCAATCATTTATAGTGTTTTCTATCTTGCCAGCACAAAAAAGTGTTCCACTTATCCTCATAGTAAGTGTTTTGATTCAGTACTATTATCTTGCGTCTGAAATTAGGGGGAGAAAAGAATCACAGAAATGGCAATTTTTTTTCCCATCACTATTGTGACAGAGTCAGAATTCAGACTTAGGCTGTCTGTCTCCAGAATCAAAATTTTTAACCACTATGCTTCACTGTTTGGAGATGCCTTTGATTTTGGTCAAGTTTCAAAATTTTAAACCTCTGCTTTGTTCTGCGTGTGCTTAGACCCTTAACTACCAGTGCATTGTCAGGTTAAATTCTCCTCCTCAAGACCAAGTTTAGATGGGCAAGGCATTCTGCTGATCATATCCTTGTCCTTCGTTCTAAACCCATTCCTTGTTCTCCAGCTCCAGAATTCCAAACCTGCTCAACCCACATCCTTCACTTGGAAACAAAAGAATTTTGTCATAGTCCTAAGTATGAAGAACTGTGAAGATCTGGGGTCAGTTATGAGGAATGCCATGAATATTTAGGACAGTAAATAATATCTTTATCACAGAATCATTGACCTGAATTTAATATGTAGGTTTGTGATCTTGGAATTCAATTTCCTCACCCATGCAATGACGGGGTTTACCTAAATTACCCCTGATATCTCTTTCAGTATGACAATTCAGTGGCAAATTTCCTGTGTCAGACAGGACAGTTTGCAGTTTGCAGATTTCTGCTGAGCCTATGAGCCTGAAACTCCTAAGCATCTTAGCCATCCTAACTATCAAAACAAGAAATTCAAATAGGCCATCAGTTCTAATTTTTACTGATCTAGCTGAGCTGATGGAGCTCTGTAAATGCATCAGTCTTCTCCTTCCTCTACTTAAAAGGATATTACTCGAGAATGTTTTCTTCTTAATGAAATAAGAAAAGAATCCCTGATATGACATTTTCAGATTATTTGTAATGAGCTTCAGGGAAAGATACATTTGGTACATCACTTGAAAGTGTTTTTATATTTGTGCAAGAGCGATTGGGCCCTTGGGCTGAGACCAGACATTGAGGTGGAAGCCCCCCAAGTCTTCGGACTACAGACTATGAAATTAAGAGAGCCGTGAAAGTTGCAGAGGAGAAGGTCAACAGTCGAGAACTAACTAAATGGTCCCCAAGTGATGGCATTCCAAAAGAAACAGAGTTGGCGCCTCAAGGTCAGAGACCAGAGGCTGAGCAAGCGGGACTGACTGGTGACAGAAAACCATGACAAAGACATTTTTTGAAGGACTTTTATAGATTTTCCCAGAGTTCAAGGTGGTGTATTCGTCAAATCAGACAGAAACTATTCTTAAGATGAACTTTTAAGTGTTACATGACAGATACAGTCTAAGGAAAAAAAATCTAAGATGAAAAAGATATCTTATTTAGAAGTCATTTTTCTTATTCAAATCCCAACTTATTAGTCATGTGAGCTCAGAAAAATTGCTTAACTTCTAAAATGAGCCTCCATTTCAAGTTTATGAAAGGAAGAGATTGGTTTCTGCCTCATAGACTTTTTGTGGGTATTAGCTGTGTAAAGGGTGTGAAAACTTTAAATATAAAGCAACTATAGGGACAATTACTCTTATTATAAGCACTGGATTGCAAGTTCTCAAAGCAGAACTCCAACTTCATGAAACTTTATTGCTGAGTTGCTTTTGTACTGTCCTTGGTTTTGCCTTTACTCACCTTGTACAAGCAACAAGTTAGAGTTGGCCCATAAGTGGCTACCAGAGAAAATAATACTCTAAACTTCATTTGTTCCTTGATACTCTCAAGAAGGGTTTCCCAGGTGTCAATGCAGGAGACATAAGAGATGTGGGTTCGATCCCTGGGTCGGAAAGATCCCCTGGAGAAGAAGATGGCAACTCACTCCAGTATTCTTGCCTGGAGAAACCCATGGACAGAAGAGCCTGGCAGGCTACAGTCCATAGGGTTGCAAAGAGTAGGACATGACTGAAGCGACTTAGCACACACACACTCTCAACCACTGCTCTTCTAAATTTCAAGACCTGATCCTAGCTCCTTCAGTTTTCGCAGTCCATTCACTGAATTACTGGAACATGATCCTTGTCTTTGAACCTCCCTTATATTTTCATTTGCTTGGAATTCTTTTCCCAGGCTTGTCACAAATAATTATAGAACAAGGGGGAGGTGAATTCTTTTAAGTTGTGAAGAAAGAAAATCCAATGATTAGCAACTCAGAACTTTTTTTCTCAAGAATTGTGCAACTGCTGAATTGTTACTGGCTCACAAATCAGCAGCATTCACAGAGATTAATTAGAAAAGATTTGGGCTTTAGAAACAAAGGTTAAAAACAATTTTTTTTCATTTGAGTAAAGAAGGACAGTCACCACAATAATAGACATATTAAAGCTGTATCTATCATGTTTAATTTAAGATGAATGGTCCCCTGTTGCCATTCCTAAAATCAGTACTAGGCGAGTAGCATAAAAATTATCTTGGGAGCTTTGGGAAAAATGACTAAAGTCCCCAGCCTTGATGATGACATACTGAATCATAATCTCTGGATATGAAACTCAAGAAACTAAGGAGTGATCAAAGTTTCTCAGGTTATTCTGATATCAATCCAGTTTGGAGTAGCAGTTTGAATAACAGATTTGATGATGGACAAATAGTTACGGCTTTGATTCCCTAATTCTAGGTATTATAATCTCTTCACATTAAGTAGTTTTTAAGGATTAATTTTTTGACTGCCTAGGTCCGTTATATTATACAATGTGTAGTTCATGGTACATAATGCAGCATCCAACACACAAAGACTGAATTCTACTAAATTTTAACCAAATATATTTAAGAAGAAAACTCAGAGTTATATAAGAAAAGAAAGGGAAAATGAGTAACACCACTCATGAGGCAAGTACATTTTCCCCCGTTATCTAAACAACTGAATTTCGGTAGCTACTTGAAAATTATCTGCTGTTCTTTTCCAGTGAAATAAAAAGTAACTAAAAAGGAAAATAGCAAGATCCGTGAAAAATCATGTACAATTTTGGCTGTCAGAGAGAATAAAACTCAGACAATGTGAAAAAGGATGTGGCCTGTGAATAAAGTCATTCAAAAATACATCGGGGAAAAGTTAAATTCTTTAATCCACATAAAATTAAAATCAAGTCCAATATTAGCCACAGTGACTGCCATAAAGTAAATTGAGTTACATAATTTCATTTAAGAAATGGTACTTTGGGGACAAATTTTCTCAAAATGTTCTATTTCTCTTTCTGGTTCTGGCCATGAAAAAAAAAAAAAAAAGAGTTATTCAGGCAAACAATTTCTAGTTTTAGGTAACTCAATTTCTCTTCCCCAATACTGGAAGAATTCAATTAGGTTTCATAAATTACTGAAGAATGGATAGAATCCAATATACCGGGTTAGCTGAGAACATGAAATATGCATTGCTTTTCCTCATTTAAAACACTGATTTGTTAAATATCCTATTCTCCCTATTATCTAATAGGCTAAGAAAGAAATACATACATCCAGGTCATTAGAACAATTTTGTTGCTTTTCTTCTTGGAGAGATTTTAGCATCTCCCATTTTTCCAAGGTTAAACCCATTCTCTCTTCTTAAAGAAGACTGAATTCTACTAAATTTTAACCAAATATATTTAAGAAGAAAACTCAGAGTTATGTAAGAAAAGAAAGGGAAAATGAGTAATACCACTCATGAGGCAAGTACATGTTCCCCTGTTATCTAAACAACTGAATTTCGGCAGTTGTTAGGTTTTGTAAAGCACTAATTTTATTCATGATGAGCACAAAATCTGGAATATGGTTGGTTTTATAATAAGTTAATTTACAGTTTAAGGATTTGAACAAGTAGAGCTCCAGGGAAAAAAAGAATTTTTTTTTTTAGTTCAAATGTTATTCTAGAACCTCAGTTTCCAAGCACCAAAGCATGAAAGCAGAAAGATTCCCCAGCACTCTACTGACAATGAATAACACTACTCACAAGACATATAACAGTCAATAGCTTCTCCTTATGAAGCATGTTTCTTAATCATCCAGGGAAAATCCTATTATAAGACTATTGCTAGACTCAAACAAGGAAGGGCTTCTCAGGGGGCTCAGTGGTAAAGAATCTGCCTGCCAGTGCAGGAGATGCAAGAGATTCAGGTTCAATCATTGGGTCCAATAGATCCCCAGAAGAAATGGCAATCCACCCCAGTTTTCTTGCCTGGAAAGTTCCATGGACAGAGGAACCTGGTGTGCTACAGTCCATAGAGTTGCAAAGAGTTAGATGTGATTGAGTACACACAGTGCACACAGACTCAAAGGATTAAAATGGATCTATCTGTGAAGTAGCAGACAGAAGGGAATTGCTTTCTTTGTTTTCAGCAGTGTGGTAGGTTGTGGAAATGATCATAAATCTTTCCCTTTCTTCATTTACTCTTGTTATGTGACACTGCAGCAGCTCCAGTCAAAAGGTGAAATCTGTTTCTCACCCCTTGAGTCTGTGTTAACCAAGCAACCTCCTGTGTCAGATGAGATGTGAGCAAGCCCACTGCAAACAGAGGCATCCAAAATGCTCTACACTGGGCTTCCCTCTCTCTTGCTGATCCTGGAAACTCTGAAGCTGCCACCATGTGGACAAGCCTGGATGGTCTAATGGGTGATGAGAGACACGTTGATCAGGTACTCTGATCCCCGCTAGCTGTCATCCCAGCCAGCAAAGACAAGGCTAGGCTATAAGGACATGAACTGTCATCTGCAAGAAGAAGCATGAGTGGTCACAGGTAAAGAATGGCCCCACTAGACCCAGTCCAAATTGCTGCTGCCTAGAAATGTGAGCTAAATAAATAATTGTTATTTTAAGAGATCAAGCTTTAGAGCAGCAAAAAATGTTTGTTAAGCAGCAAGTGTTAAGTAGCAAAAAACTAACTGAAACAAGAAGATAAAATCAAATTTATTAATAATAAAGAGGCAGAAGAAATAATAAAGTTCTTCTCTTTCTTGATACTCCAGGAAAGCCTTCAGAGTCTATCAAATGGAGAGGTTATCTTGGCACTAGGCTGCATATGGTTCTTTGGTTCTTTACAAAAGAAAAACAAAGGTAACTAAGATTTGATATAAGTATTCTATGTATCAGAATGGCCATAGTCTTATATTCATTATCTCATTTAATCTTTGGAGCAACTTACGAGTTAACATTCAGTATACTATCCTAAAGATGAAAAAAACTTACTGCGTACAGTGATTGCCCCAAAGCGACATTCTTAGAAAGTGGAATAACTGAAATTCTAAGATAGTTCTGCCCAAATACAAAGCCTAGTAAATCAGGCTGTAAGCGCAACCTCATCAGGAGAAATGAACATGAATTGTAAATTGGCGATTGAATGCCTGTCATAAATTCAGCACAGGTTTGACTTGGCATTGGTCTCTTTGGCCATGTTGTTAACAGAAGTAAGTTTTTGAAAGACAGACCTGGTTTCATTGATTTTACATGAAAGACTCTTTCACTACATAAGATATCTGGTTTCTCTTCTCTTGTACCCAATACTCTGGGAATTAAAACTCAAATGCAGTTCTCATAATACCTCAAGCTCTCTTTAAAAAAAAAAAACTAATGAAATATTTCAAATAGCATAAATCAGAGAAAACATAATGAAAATTCGTGTACAAATCATCAGGTCATAACATTTCATATTTATTACAGTTTTTTCTTTTTTATGTGTTTGAATGCTATTTGGTGTCTCTTCCTTCTATGTTATGCTTTAGGTAAGCAATTGTTTGCATTTGCTTTCTCCTTGAAACTCTTTCCTCATATTTCAGGCTAGTTGATTGCCCTTTGACTTTAGCTCTCAAAAAGGATGTCAAAGATTATCTGGCCTTTCCATGTCGTAAAATGAAGAGTTACCTTCTTTGCAGCTTTCTACATCGTAAGTGAACTCCATCTTAGTACTTTTTACCAACATTCCCTATTTTTGCCTGCCCTATTCAGACTAAAGAATAGAACACAGCAAATCTTCTATCTCCCAAAAACTTGAATAGAAAATGTCAAGCTACTTCCCAAAGGTGGTTGTACTAGTTTACACTTTCAGCAGCAGTGAATGAGTTCTCAGTGTTCATAACCCTTACCAATACTTAGTACTGGCAAACTTCTAATTTTTGGCAAACTAGTATAAGTCTGTATGCCAGTTTGATTTTAATTTACATTTCTCTCCTTACTGATGAGGTCCAGTATATTTTCATTTGTTTATTGGCAATCTGTATTTGGAAAAGACCATAATGCTGCAAAAGACTGAAGACAAAGGAGAAGAGGGTAGCAGTGGATGAGACGGGACGGTTAGGCAGCATCATCAGCTCAGTGGACATGAATCTGAGGAATCTCCAGGACATAGTGACAGACAGAGAAGCCTGGGGTGCTGCATGCAGTCCCTGGAGTCACAAAGAGTTAGACACAGCTTTGTGACTGAACAACAAAAATCCCTGATTGTCTTTATGTGAACTTCCTATTCAAGTCATTCTCATTTTACATTTGGACAAATGGATTACCTCTTCTTTGGTACTGGTTGACTTTTGCTTATAATAAATTCCAGAAACTCTTTATATATTCTCATTATTTACCCTTTAATTACATGTGTTGAAAATAATGTCCCCCCCTACTATGCCTTATTTTTTAATTTTTGCTTTTTATAATAACTTTGATGGAAATAAATGGCTAGATTTAATATAATCAAATTTCCCAAAATTTACTTTACCCTTAGGACTTTTTGCATCTTAAGAGATCCTTACCTAACTAAAGCCATGATAATATCTTATACACACATTATGTTCTTTCACATAAATCCTTCATCTACATAAAATTAATTTTCTTCCACAGCAGTCATGTTTTCTACTGATCAGTGTGCACAAACTATTTACTACATCCTCTTCCTACTCATTTTACAAGAGTCCATTCAAACATTACCTCATGACAAATCTTTCCACTAAGTCATAGCTTATTGCTTCAGGCTTGTTTTCATAGGCAGAAGTAATCCAACAAGGATTTTTTTTTTTTCTTTTTAGAACAAACTATGTTCTAGGCACTAAATTCTAGAGACAGAGAAAAACTTATAGCTACTACTTTCAGCATGTCAATAGCCCACTCATGGGTTCTTTTCTTTCCTTCCTTCATTTCTTTCTTCCCCACCCCCTTCTCTTTCTTTCTATCCTGGGTTCTTGGACAGTCTGGTGACTATATGATTACCTTCTCAAAATATTATTTTTATCAATATAAAAATAAAGCAAACAATATAACGAAGGAACCCAAAGTATTAGAAGGGTTATCAAAATGTTATAAATCATGATACAGTAATATATGTGCTTCTAATGGTCACATTAAATACCAGGATCTAGGGGAAACTACAGTAACTATTATAATTTTGTACTGCTGAGTTAAACAATATTTTGAGATATCTGCAACAATAATAATATGATATAAAATATCTTATTTATTGGTGACAAAGTCACAAATACTGGTAATACTACAAAAGTTTGTTGCCTGCAATCATAATGGAAGGCAGTGCTAAATTTTCATTTAACTTTCATACAAATAGTGATGCTATTTTTTTTCCATCCAGGGGTGTGACTCAGTTTTCCATAGCCTCAGGATAAGGAGCCTTGGTCTTCTGGAATAATTTGAAACATTCATGATCATGGCCTGCAGTTAGATATGCCTTTGACATGGCAAAAAATAAAAAGAGAGAGAAAAATTTTTTAATTCAATACTAATGCAATCTATATTCCATTTCATTTCAGTCATTTTTCATATTTGGATTGTTGTTGTTCAGTCGCTAAGTCATGTCTGACTCTCTGACTCCATGGATTGCAGCATGGCAGACTTCCTTGTCCTCCACTATCTCCTGGAGTTTATTCCAATTCATGACCATTGAGTTAATAATGCTATCCAATCATTTCATCCTCTGTCAACCCCTTCTCCTCCTGCCTTTAGTCTTTCCCAGCATTGGGGTCTTTTCCAGTGAGTCAGCTCTTTGCATCAGGTGGCCAAAGTACTGGAGCTCCAGCATCAATCCTTCCAATGAACACACAGGGTTGCTTTTCCTTAGGATTCCTTTAAGATTGACTGGTTTGATCTCCTTGCTGTCCAAGGAACCCCAGCACCACAACTCAAAAGCATCAATTCTTCGGCTCTCAAACTTCTTTATGGTCCAACTCTCACATCCATACATGACTACTGGAAAAAACATGGCTTTGGATAGAAACTGTTTACTCATAAAATATATGAAGTTTGAAAACGCTAGTCCAGTAAAGACGATAGAGTTCAGACTCATGCTATTCTTTAAAAAAACAGAAGTTTCTTCGTCTATACACCAGGGTTATTTTTAACAAAACTCTTTCAGAATTTTTTTCTTTGTATTGTAATTATGGGTTTTCATGTCTGTTGCAATGAACCATAACAAGGTATTCATTAACTAATTTATTTTCATGATTCTTTGACCTAATGACCTAGTACAGATTGAGTCAAAGCTTATAATACAACATCCTCATCACATGTTATCAGACACACACAGAGTAGACACATTAGCCAAGTTGTTAGCAGCCTAAGTGTAATTTGGCTCACTAAATGTGCATTAGTCACACATTTTCCATAATAACCTACCTCATAGAATAGAATCTCTGGCTATTTCAGGCTTGTTCCCTACTGTTAACCAACCTGAAAGAACACATACAGGAGTCTTAACAGAGGGCATTTGCATTCCCTCTGTGATCCCTTAACCCCACCAAAACCAAAGTCTTATTATCTGTCCCTTATTGGGTTCTTGGTTCATTTATCACAGTGGGTTTGTGTAGATACTAAGATTTCCAAATTTTAACTCATGAGCACTTTAAGAAAAGAGCTGTTCCAGAGGCATAGAGATGAGCTGAGCCTTACAGAGCCCGCAGTCTTTTGGTTCTATTATCTCTTCCTCCTCTGTTCAGTGGTAGCTTCCTTCCTCCTTCATAGCACATTCTTCTTCATCATTTCTCCTCTATCTCCCTCCCTCTAGCATGTCTTTATGAGTTTCTCATTAATGAAAGTAAATGAATCTCATTGGATATATCCCTTGGATATATAATAGTTTTCATAATTGAAATCAGAGTCAAGCTTTGCGGGTTAAAATCTAGCACCATGATCACATTATTATTGTGTACAATTTTCTCCCCTGAATTCAAAGAGAGGTTCTATGAGAACAGTTACATTCTAAATATATTAATATGGGAGAATATTTTAGACAAGTGAAAATTTAAATTTTCAAAAAAGACTTTTATTGTTCTGCCTTTTTCTATCTCAGGAATGTATGTAAAAGGAAAATTTCTAAGTGATCCAAAGTACTTTTAATTAGACTTTTGCATGGTTGTATTAGAAATAATTCATTTACTTAACATATATTTATAAAGTAGCTACTAAGTGCCAGAAACACTGAGGAACATCCGGGAACAATACTGAGAGTAGTATAGTACTTGGAGCATATAGTAAATAAATATATACACATTTCAAGATATATATTTAAAATTAAATATTCAGTTAGTAAGTGCTACAGAAAAATGTTTTAAAAATGAGAAAGTATATATCCACCAACAGACGTAACCATATGAATAGGATTAAACTTCTTGCTTCCAAAATAATTTGTATTGTTTTTCTTATTAACACATGTTCATTGTAGAAAACACAGAAATGTATTGAGAATAATGAAAATATCATGGTTAATCTTTATTGCAAATTGCACCCTAGGCTTTTAATATTCAGTTTAGTTCAGTCACTCAGTCATGTCCGACTCTTTGCGACCCCACGGACACATCAGGCTTCACTGTCCATCACCAACTCCCAGAGCTTGCACACACTCATGCCCATTGAGTGGTGATGCCATTAAACCATCTCATCCTCTGTCATCCCCTTCTTCTCCTGCCTTCAGTCTTTCCCAGCATTAGGATATTTCCCAATGAGTCAGTTCTTCACATCAGATGGCCAAAGTATTGTAGCTTCAACTTCAGCATCAGTCCTTCCAATGAATATTCAGGACTGATTTTCTTTAGGATTGACTGGTTGGATCTCCTTGCAGTCCAATGGACTCTCAGGAGTCTTCTCCAACACCACAGTTAAAAAGCATCAGTTCTTAAGTGCTCAGCTTTCTTTATGTAGTATCTCATATAATCTTCATAAATGTCCATTGAAATAAGCGTAATTATGATCCCTGTTTCATACATGGGATAATTGGAAGGCAAATGAATTAACTTCCCCAAAGTCAACATATATTGGGTGGCAGCTTTGGGGTACAACAAGGTCTGTCTGTTATCCATCTTCAAAGCTCATGCCATTAACATTATACTATCTGTTGCAGTCCAGAGAATCTCCCACCCAAGATATTTCTACCTAATCCACAGATCCTCTGAATACGTCATGCTAAACTGGAAAAGGGATGTTGAAGATAAAACTAAGGTTGCTAATTGGTGGAACTTTAGAAAATCTTAAACTAATCCCTCCAAGATCTTAGAAGTAGAGAAACTTTTCTAGCTGAATTCAGTCAGAGAAAAGCCACACAGAAAAAGGCAGAAGAGATGCAAAGCATGAGAGAGTTTTCACCCACTATTGTGGACTTTGAAAATGAAGGGGGCTATGAGCCATAAAATTCTGACAGGCTCTAGAAACTGGGAAGGACTACCTCTAGTGACAGCTAGCAAGAAAATAGGGGGCTTTGATCTTAAAATCACATGCAGCGGAATTCTTTCAACAATGTAAAAGAACCTAGAAAAGCATTTTCCTCCAGAGACTTCAGGTAAGAGCCCAGACTGGCACACACCTTGATTTTGGCCTGATGAGACCCAGAGCAGAGAAATCAGCTGGGCCCACTGGACTTCTATGGAACTGTGAGATGGTAAATTTTTTAAGCTGCTTAATGTGTGGTAATCTGTTATACCAGCCCTAAACAATGAATATGATATTCTTCCTCTCAATAAATACATAAAAATATCTCTACTTGTACCACCCAGAGATAATCACTGTAAGCATTTGCATATATACCTTTTTATCTTTCTTTGTAGGTTTCTAGACATATGGCATAAATTTTAGATTATGCTGAACGTACTATTTTTAACATCCTTTCAAACCTAGAATTTCACTGTGACTATGTTCTCACATTTTTAAAACATTACTCTGAAAGAATTTCAATGGCTAGCACTATGTCACTGAGGTGGCACCGTGGTAAAGAACCTGCCTGCTAATGCACGAGGCACAGATTATGTAGGAATCCTGGGTCAGGAAGATTTCCTGCAGTAGGAAATGGCAATCCACTCCAGTATTCTTGCCTGGAGAATTCCATGGAGAGAGGAGCCTGGAGGCCTACAGTCCACGGGGTCTCAAAGAATCAAACACTACTGAGTGACTGAGCGTGCATGCACCGTGCCACTGAATAGTAAGGCCAGTTTAACGCCCCACATTTGAATATGTAAGTTGCTCTGAATATTTTACTAGTATTCACAAAAATTGTATATTTAATAAACCATCTTATCCCCAGAGATTCAGACTAGTTTTTCTGAAAACACTATCTGCATACCCTCAAAGAGTCAAGATCCCAAAAACAACCAGAAATCTGTAGTTTTAAGATGGCTTCTGCTTTTCAACACTATTTCTAAACTTTGCAGCTTTATTCCTCAGATGTGAAATTTATTGTTCCAAGTTCTTCAAAATGAATGTTCTGACCTTAAATCATTAATGACGAAAGACAATGCCAAAGAATGTTCAAATTGCCTACAACTGCACTTATGTCACATACTAGCAAGCTCAACATTCTTTAAGCTAGGCTTCAGCAGTATGGGAACTGAGAACTTCCAGATGTACAAGCTGGATCAGAAAAGGCAGAGGAACCAGACATCAAATTGCCAACATTGGCTGGATCATAGGAAAAGCAAGGGAATTCAAGAAAAACATCTATTTTTGTTTGATTGTCTACACTAAAGCCTTTGACTGTGTGATCACAACAAACTGTGGAAAATTGTTAAAGAAATGGGAATACGAGATCCAGACTATACCCATGTCCTGAGAAATCTGTATGTAGGTCAAGAAGCAACAGTTAGAACCAGACAGGGAACAATGGACTGGTTCAAAATTGGGAAAGAGTATGTAAAGGCTGTATACTGTCATCTTGCTTATTTACCTTATATGCAGAGTTCAGTTTGGTTCAGTCGCTCAGTCACGTCCGACTCTCTGCGACCCCCATGAATCACAGCACGCCAGGCCTCCCTGTCCATCACCATCTCCTGGAGTTCACTCAAACTCATGTCCATCAAGTCGATGATGCCATCTCATCCTCTTTTGTCCCCTTTTGCTCCTGCCCCCAATCCCTCCACATCAGAGTCTTTTCAATGAGTCAACTCTTCGGTTAGGGTGGCCGAAGTATTGGAGTTTCAGCTTTAGCATCGGTCCTTCCAAAGAACACCCAGAACTGGTCTCCTTTAGAATGGACTAGTTGGGTCTCCTTGCAGTCCAAGGGACTCTCAAGAGTCTTCTCCAACACCACAGTTCAAAGCATCAATTCTTCAGCGCTCAGCATTCTTCACAGTCCAACTCTCACATCCATACATGGCCACTGGAAAAATCATAGCCTTGACTAGATGGACCTTTGTTGGCAAAATAATGTCTCTGCTTTTGAATATGCTATCTAGGTTGGTCATAACTTTTTTCCCAAGGAGTAAGTGTCTTTTAATTTCATGGCTGCAGTCACCATCTGTAGTGATTATGGAGCCCCTCAAAATAAAGTCAGCCACTGTTTCCACTGTTTCCCATTTATTTCCCATGAAGTGATGAGACCAGATGCCATGATCTTCGTTTTCTGAATGTTGAGCTTTAAGCCAACTTTTTCACTCTCTCCTTTCACTTTCATCAAGAGGCTTTTGAGTTCATCTTCACTTTCTGCCATAAGGATGGTGTCATCTGCATATCTGAGATTACTGATATTTCTCCCAGCAATCTTGATTCCAGCTTGAGCTTTTTCCAGCCCAGCATTTCTCATGATGTACTCTGCATAGAAGTTAAATAAGCAGGGTGACAATATATAGCCTTGACGTACTCCTTTTCCTATTTGGAACCAGTCTGTTGTTCCATGCCCAGTTCAAACTGTTGCTTCTTGACCTGCATACATGTTTCTCAAGAGGCAGGTCAGGTGGTCTGATATTCCCATCTCTTTCAGAATTTTCCACAGTTGATTGTGATCCACACAGTCAAAGGTTCTGGTATTGTCAATAAAGCAGAAACAGATGTTTTCCTGGAACTTTCTTGCTTTTTCCATGATCCAGCAGATGTTGGCAATTTAATCTCTGGTTCCTCTGCCTTTTCTAAAACCAGCTTGAACATCTGGAAGTTTATGTATTGCTGCAGCCTGGGTTGGAGAATTTTGAACATTACTTTACTAGCGTGTGAGATGAGTGCAATTGTGCGGTAGTTTGAGCATTCTTTGGCATTACCTTTCTTTGGGACTGGAATGAAAACTGAACTTTTCCAGTCCTGTGGCCACTGCTGAGTTTTCCAAATTTGCTGGCATATTGAGTGCAGCACTTTCACAGCATCATCTTTCAGGATTCGAAATAGCTCAACTGGAATTCCATCATCTCTACTAGTTTTGTGCGTAGTGATGCTTTCTAAGGCCCACTTGAATTTGTATTCCAGGATGTCTGGCTCTAGGTGAATGGTCACACCATCGTGATTATCCGGGTTGTGAAGATCTTTTTTGTATAGTTCTTCTGTGTATCCTTGCCACCTCTTCTTAATATCTTCTGTTTCTGTCAGGTCTACACTTCCTGTCCTTTATCGAGCCCATCTCTGCATGAAATGTTCCCTTGGTATCTCTAATTTTCTTGAAGAGGTCTCTAGTCTTTCCCATTCTGTTGTTTTCCTCTATTTCTTTGCACTGATTGCTGAGGAAGGCTTTCTTATCTCTTCTTGCTATTCTTTGGAACTCTGTATTTAGATGCTTGTATCTTTCCTTTTGTCCTTTGCTTTTCTCTTCTCTTCTTTTCATAGATATTTGTAAGGCCTCCCCTGACAGCCATTTTGCTTTTTTGCATTTCATTTCCATAGGGATGGTCTTGATCCCTGTCTCCTGTACAGTGTTACAAACCTCAGGCCATAGTTCATCAGGCACTCTATCTATCAGATCTAGTCCCTTAAATCTATTTCTCACTTACACTGTATAATCATAAGGGATTTTATTTAGGTCATACCTGAATGGTCTAGTGGTTTTCCCTACTTTCTTCAATTTAAGTCTGAATTTGGCAATATGGAGTTCATGATCTGAGCCACAGTCAGCTCCTGGTCTTGTTTTTGCTGACTGTATAGAGCTTCTCCATCTTTGGCTGCAAAGAATATAATCAATCTGATTTTGGTGTTGACCACCTGGTGATGTCCATGTGTAGAGTCTTCTCCTGTGTTGTTGGAAGAGGGTGTTTGCTATGAGCAGTGTGTTCTCTTGGCAAAACTCTGTTAGTCTTTGCCCTGCTTCATTCCATATTCCAAGGCCAAATTTGCCTGTTAGTCTGGGTGTTTCTTGACTTCCTACTTTTGCATTCCAGTCCCCTAGAATGAAAAGAACATTTTTTGGCGGGGGGGTGGGGGGTGTTAGTTCAAATCCCTTTTAGACTAACGTTAGACTAACCATTTAAACTTCAGCTTCAACTTTCAACTTCAACTTTCAACTTCAGCTTTTTCAGTGTTACTGGTTGGGGCATAGGCTTGGATTACTGTGACACTAAATGGTTTGCCTTGGAAACGAACAGAGATCATTCTGTCATTTTTGAGATTACATCCAAGTACTGCATTTCAGACTCTTTTGTTGACCATGATGGCTACTCCATTTCTTCTAAGGGATTCCTGCCTGCAGTAGTAGATATAATGGTCATCTGAGTTAAATTCACCCATTCCGGTCCATTTTAGTTTGCTGATTCCTAGAATGTCAACATTCACTCTTGCCATCTCCTGTGTGACCACTTTCAATTTGCCTTGATTCATGGACCTGACATTTCAGGTTCCTATGCAATATTGCTCTTTACAACATCAGACCTTGCTTGTATCACCAGTCACATCCACAACTGGGTATTGGTTTTGCTTCGGCTCCATCCCTTCATTCTTTCTGGAGTTATTTCTCCACTGATCTCCAGTAGCATATTGGGCACCTACCGACCTGGGGAGTTCCTCTTTCAGTATCCTATCATTTTGACTTTTCATACTGTTCATGGAGTTCTCAAGGCAAGAATACTGAAGTGGTTTGCCATTCCCTTCTCCAGTGGACCACATTCTGTCAGACCTCTCCACCATGACCCACCCGTCTTGGGTGGCCCGACAGGGCATGGCTTAGTTTCACTGAGTTAGACAAGGCTGTGGTCCTAGTGTGATTAGATTGACTAGTTTTCTGTGATTATGGTTTCAGTGTGTCTGCCTTCTGACACCCTCTTGCAACACCTACCGTCTTACTTGGGTTTCTCTTACCTTGGATGTGGGGTATCTCTTCACAGCTGGTCCAGCAAAGCATAGCCACTGTTCCTTACCTTGGACGAGGGGTATCTCCTCACCACCGCCCCTCCTGACGTTGAACGTGGAATAGCTCCTCCAGGCCCTCCTGTGCCCAGAGCAGCCACCACTCCTTGGACGTGGTGTTTCTCCTCTCGGCCACTGCCCCTGACCTTGGATGTGGGGTAGCTCCTCTTGGCCGCCACCCCTGACCTTGGACATGGGGTAGCTCCTTTCAGCATCACCCGTGCTTGTGCGCCATTGCAGCTGCCTGCTCTTGTGCTATATGCAGAGTACATCACGCAAAATGCCAGACTGGATGAAGCACAAGCTGGAATCAAGATTGCCAGGGGAAATAGAAACAACCTCAGACATGCAGATGATACCACTTTAATGGAAGAAAGTGAAGAACTAAAGAGCCTCTTGATGAAGGTGAAAGAAGAGCATGAAAAAGTTGCCTTAAAACTCAACATTCAAAAAACTAAGATCATGGCATCTGGTCCCATCACTTTGGCAAACAGTTGGCGAAAAGGTGAAAATAGTAACAGATTTCATTTTCTTGGGCTCCAAAATCACTGTGGACAGTGACTGTAGCCATGAAATTAAAACACACTCCTTGGAAGAAAAGCTATGATAAACTTAGACAACATATTAAAAAGCAGAGACAAAGGTCTCTGCCGACAAAGGTCCATCTAGTCAAAGCTATGGTTTTTCCAGTAGGCATGCATAGATGTGAGTGTAGGAGCATAAAGAAAGCTGAGCACTGAAAAAGTGATGCTTTCGAACTGTGGTGTCGGAGAAGACTCTTTAGAGCCCCTTGAACGGCAAGGAGATCAAACAAGTCAATCATAAATTAAATCAACCCTGACTCTTTACTGGAAAGACTGATGCTGAAGATGAAGCTCCAATACTTTAGCCACCTGATTTGAAGAGCCAATTCACTGGAAAGGACCCTCATGCTGGGAAAGACTGAGGGCAGGAGGAGAAGGGGGCGAATGAGGATGAGATTGTTGGATGGCATCATTGATTCAATGAACATGAGTTTGAGCAAACTCAGAGAGAAAGTAAAGAACAGGGAAGCCTGCCATGCTGCAGTCCATGTGGTTAAACAGAATTGAACATGACTTAGTGACAGAACAACAACAGAAAAAAAAAATTTATATGTGAACTTATAGAAGAAAGCTCAATTTCCTTCTTAATTGTTCACCATTTAACATGATCCAGCTTTCTTAAACTGTTTCACAGCATTGCAATAAATATTGTTTTACCAGTATGCTGCTGCTGCTACAAGTATAGTTATGCATATTACTGAGTGGTTCTTTAGGGTACAGTAGAATTACTGTATCCTAAAGTAGAAGTAGAATTACTGAATTTCAAATTTTCACACATTTAAAGCTTTTTATTCCTCTTCAGAATATCTTAGCTTCTTTTTTACAAATGTCTTTAGATTAAAGCAAATGCTTAAAGGTTTATTAAAGCAATCTTTGCATCAAAAGCCAGAAAAACTATCTTTGACTCTCAGATCTGTAAACTGTTAGGTTCCTCTAACTGTTTGGCTTCACCTTTTCCTCAAGTGCAAAATGAGGGTCTTTGTCATAATGCTTTCAAAAGCAAGCTGAGGACTTTATGCTCTAAGCAGTATGTAATAATAATGGTCTAGGATTAAAAGTACTTCTTAAAACAGTTGCCAGTCTCATGTTGAGTACACTCAGGGAGAAGTAATAAATATGCCTCTACTGAAACCTCTTATCTTATTAAAGCATATTTCCTTCACAAACATTTACCATGCAGGAAAAAGAAGGGTTGGACCTATTAGAAAATTTTGTGCATTGCTCATTTCCCTAATTATTAATGAATATTGTTCTTCCACATCACAAATTCATTTCTGAACTCATAATTAAATGACTAATAAAGGTAAGGTTTTGTATCCAGTAAAGGAAATGCCAAATGATTTCCTATATTTGATGGCATTTGGGTTTATTAAAAGCACATGACCTCACTCTTCCTGATGCCGACATCAGGGTGCCCCAGAGAGAAGTTGGTGGGAAGAAAACTTCTCAGTTTTTGGTTAGGATTTTAAGTATGACACACCAAAATTCACCTTTTTGTAAAAGAAACTTGAGAACAAAAGCCATCTTTTATCAACTGAAAGAGGAAGTTTCTAATTTGTTAAACAAAGAAATATTATGACTTGATACATAACACCTGGAGAAATTTCCTAAATATAAGCTGAACTTTAGTATTTTCCCTGCTCCAGTAAATAGTTTTCAGAGCTATTTTCACCATTAACAAAAACCTGGGAATTTCTGTTTCTTAGTAGATAATCGTCACTGGAATGTTCTCACAGATACAGTATTTTTTTTCATATATGAAAAAAATAAATGATCATACCATGTGCTAAATATGCTTTCAGATTACTGAAATTCCAGGTGTCATAAAATCCTCATGATTGTAATTGTATTGGATGAATTCCAGTGAAAACAGCACATACGGTTTGATTCTGTAATACAACCAGAGTTTTTAAGAGAATATGTCTCTTTTTACTATTTATTTATTTATTTATTTTATTGTTGACTGTGCTGGGTCTTCTTTGACTGTTGTTTTGAGTGGGCTTCTTCTGGTTGAGGTGAGCAGGGTCTACTCTTCACTGCTGTGTAAGGGCTTCTCATTGCGGTGGCTTCTCTGTTTCACAGGTTCTAGGGTGTGCAGACTTCAGTAGCTGCAGCACACAGGCTCAGTAGCTGTGGTGCATGGGCTCAGTTGGCCCACAGCATATGGAATCTTTCCAGAGCTGAGATCGAACCCATGTCTCCTGCATTGGCAGGCAGGAGGAAACAGCTCTTTAATGTGTGCAAATTTTGAGCTTACAGATTGTGAATAAGAAAAGCATGTTCATAAATTATGGTTCTTCAACTTTGGTCAGTACCAGAATCTCCTGGGGAACCTTGTGAAAATACAAAGGTCCATGTGGATCACCACAAACTGTGGAAAATTCTTAAAGAGATGGGAATACCAGACCGCCTGACCTGCTTCTTGAGGATTCTGTATGCAGGCCAGGAAGCAACAGTTAGAACTTGACATGGAACAGACTGGTTCCAAATAGGGAAAGGAGTACATCAAAGCTGTATATTGTCACTCTGCTTATTTAACTTCTATGCAGAGTACATCATGAGAAACCCTGGGCTGGATGAAGCACAAGCTGGAATCAAGATTGCTGGGAGAAATATCAATAACCTCAGACATGCAGATGACACCACCCTTATGGCAGAAAGTGAAGAAGAACTAAAGAGCCTCTTAAAGAAAGTGAAAGAGGAGAGTAAAAAAGTTGGCTTAAAACTTAACATTCAGAAAAGAAGATCATGGCATCTAGTCCCATCACTTCATGGCAAATAGACGGGAAACAGTGGAAACAGTGGATGACTTTATTTTTCTGGGCTCCAAAATCACTGCAGATGGTGATTGCAGCCATGAAATTAAAAGACGCTTACTCCTTGGAAGAAAAGTTATGACTAACATAGACAGCATATTAAAAAGCAGAGACATTACTTCGCCTGCAAAGGTTCATCTAGTCAAAGCTATAGTTTTTCCAATAGTCATGTATGGATGTGAGAGTTGGACTGCAAAGAAAGCTGAGTGCTCAAGAATTGATGCTTTTGAACTGTGGTGTTGGAGAAGACTCTTGAGAGTCCCTTAGACTGCAAGGAGATCCAACCAGTCCATCCTAAAGAAGAGCAGTCCTGAATATTTATTGGAAGGACTGATGTTGAAGCTGAAACTCCAATACTTTCGCCACCTGATGTGAAGAACTGACTCCTTTGAAAAGATCCCGATACTGGGAAAGATTCAAGGTGGGAGGAAAAGGGGACGACAGAGGATGAGATGGTTGGATGGCATCACTGACTCAATGGACATGAGTTTGAGTAAACTAAACTCTGAGAGTTGGTGATGGACAGGGAGGCCTGGCGTGCTGCAGTCCATGGGGTCACAAAGAGTTGGACATGACTAAGTGACTAAACTGAACTGGTCTGAAGCCTATTCTACCCCAGGGAATCTGGAACTCTGTCTCTCCAATTGATTCTGTTACTCATCAAAATTGGAGAACCACTATTCTAGAACCCTGTTTGAAAGCTGCTGTTTCTTCTTAAGGTGCATATGAAAAGCCTGAGGGCCCTACTAAAATGCAGATTCTAACTCAGTTCTGAATTGGTGTTGGGAGGTGTGGGGGGGTTTATCTAAGAATCTGTACCGAGCAAGGACCCAGGTAGCTAACACCTATGCTCAGCCCACAGACCACATTCTGAGCTATAAGGCAGAGTCTAGCAGCACAGTTTCAAGTCCTTTATATATGACATCTGCCTCAAGCCAATGTGAATAAAAATTTTCCACTTCCAGCAGCACTTGCCTAGAAGATATCAGAACTGATTGTTGTATTTTATCGCAGCTGGCTCTAAACAACTGAAGTTTCCCTGAACTTTGAGTGACCCGGATGCCAGATCTTTAGGGAACCTAATTGCAGACACTTTCTGGAAAAATGAGAAATGAGACTATTTTAACCAAGTGTCCATACACGTATGGACTTACCCTGCCCTCTCATTTTTATGCTTAATGTAATTATGTACTCCTCTCTCTAACGAATAAAGACCCCCGGTTTTCTCCTTCAGCAAATGACTCAGTGAATTGAACTTTTCACTCTTCTGTGTTCACTTGCCTGGTAAGTTAATCGGTTAGACTTGATTTTTTGTTGTTGTTGTTGCTGGTTTTGCTCTGGAGGTCTTTGTTTTATTCTTTTTTATTTGGAGTATAATTGCCTTACAATGCTATGTTAGTTTCTGCTGTACAATGAAGTGAATCAGCTATATGTATGCATATACTCCCTCCCTCTTAGACCTCCCTCCCACCTGACTCCCACAACCCCACCCATTTAGGCCATCACAGAGCACCCAGATGAGCTCCCTGATACAGCAATTTCCCATTAGCTATGTATTTTATATGGTAGTGTATATATGTCAATCTTAACCTCCCAATTCATCGCACTCTCCCCTTCTCCCCCACCTCCGTGTCCACACGTGTGTCCTCTACTCTGCGTCTCTTTTCCTGTGCTTAAACTGGTTCATGCGGACTGAAAAAGAATTGTTTTATTCTTTGATGCTAAGCTTTTAAGACATTGTTATTCCATAAAATCTTTGTTGAATCTACTATGCCTTTCTAAAATCATCTGCCTAGGGAATCCCTTCTTTCCCAAAAGGATTTTGCTCTGGTGTTATTACTTAGTGAAAACTTCCATCACCTCCCAGTGATGTGAACTATTCTCTACTCCATTGTGACCCAATGTGACTATTCTCTACTCCATGTCAGCACCAGACCTCATTCTCTGGTCCTAGTGTACACCTAGCACATGACTGGCCATCTGTGAGTTTACATCTTATGTTCTGCACTGCAAAGTGAATACCTTGAAAGTAAGGGTCATTTTCTGTTGTATTAATTTTGTTATTGTTTTTATAGTTGTATCTCTGTTGACTTGAATATGTGGTGGTAAATAGTAATATTGTCTTCTTGTTACTTAGTATATCAGAATGCACAAAGTACTTCTATGTATGTTATAGAATATGACCTTAATATATATATATATATATATATATATATATAAGAAAGGTTTTGTGATGTAAATAAAGCAAGAACCTTCAGCATATGAATAACCTTGAAAGCACCTGTAATTAAATGTCCAAATAAAAGGATTTAAATTCACATTTTTCCTCTATATGTACATTAATCCATTTTCAATCACAAGCAAAGAAGAATTTTTCTTATTAATTTTTATTTTTAATTTCTTATCAATATAGAGTAAAATAAAATTCTGAGAAAAGATATAGGTATAATCTTTTATATATCCCCATATATAAATATATAATATATATAATATATATTTATCCCCACAATATATCCCCAAACTACCACAAACAGGGGAAGGAGACCAAGCTATAACAGAGGCAGGTGTATGGAAGAAATGGGGATACTGACTACCCCAATATGTGTGAAAAGAATAAAACAGCAGGAGATAAGAGATACCAAGGTCTGCAAAGAAGTCAAAGAGAATTTTAACCTGAGTTCCTAGCAATAGTTTCTTTCGGCTCCACTCTGCTTTCTATTATTCAATTCTACCTTGCAGCTATATAATTTATTTGTCCATTAATTTTTATTTGCTTAAATGTTTTAAAGCATTTAAGGCTGAATTTTATTTAAAGCATTACAGAAGGCTATACGTGTTTAAAATGTCCAATTATAGAATACCAAAAATGATAGAAGCAATACAACAAAGTTTTTGTTTTGCTTTTTTTTTAAAGTCAGCCTTACAGGAAACAGACTGTCCTATGGACCAAAAAAAAAAAAAAAGCTTAAATTATAGTGGTGGGCAAGCTCAGAAAAGATGACTTTACCTAAGGAGTATTTGTCAATAATAAAAATCTAGTGCTCTATTTCATAAAATTATTCAGGAAAAGTGGGGGAAAGGCCTTAGGCCTTTTAGGTAATCTGAAGGAAAAATTACCTGCTTCTGGAAGAAAAAAAAAGATGTCAAAGAAACTTAACCCTCTGCCTCAGCCCCAGGTGAGGAAAAATCATCTTCCCTGAGAATTAACTGCATTCTTGCAAATTGGCCATTGAAAGCAGATTACCTACTTAATCAATGTGTAACTCAAATTGGGGGGGTGCTGCTGCTGCTGCTGCTAAGTTGCTTCAGTTTTGTCCGACTCTGCAACCCCAGAGACGGCAGCCCACCAGGCTCCGCCAGGTGGGGGACGGATAAATTAGGAGTTTGGGATTAACATATACACACTACTGTACATAAAATAGATAATCAGCAAGGACCTACTTATAGCACAGAGAACTACACTCAATATTTTGTAATAACCTATAAGAGAAAAGAATCTGAAAAAGAATATCTATGTATTTATAGATAGATATTCTTTTTCGTATATATCTGAATCACTTTCTATGCACCTAAAACTAACACATTGTAAATCAACTATACTTCAATAAAAAGAAAAAAAATGTGTAAATAAAACAACTCCAAAGCAAGAAATAAGCTTCACATAATTCTAAGCTTAATATCTTAAGTATCTTACAAACCAAAGTAGAATATATCAAACTAAAGTTTCCAAATTGTGCTTTCCCCCCTTAAAAAAAAAAAGCCCTGAAGAGGAAGCGCTAGCAGAAATGAAAACTAGATTTGAAAATTAAATTTGAAAGCACTTTAGGTATCATAATTATCAGAATCAAAGTACAGAATAAATATGCTACAAATATTTGGGGAAACAAAACATTAAGTGAGAAACAAAAAAAGCAGATTAAATTTTCAGAAAGAGAGAATTAATCTGGTAAATTGATTATGAAATGGTCTTAATGCTTCATCCCTCCCTATAATTTACAATACCCTGTGCGATATAACTTGCAGATCCTCTCACCAAATGGTGGAATCTATTTCCCCAGTCTTACAGGCTGGGCTTGTGCAGAAGTAATGGTGTACAGGTCTGATTTATCCATTAGTTTTGGTGGTCACAATGCTGAGAGTCCACAATACTTTTAGAGACTCATAAAAGTGCTTAATCTTAGTTTCTTTTAAAACCAGAATAAACAGAAATCAAATAATGAATATATAGCAATAGTAATGAGTCCAGTCTAGATTACATTCTAGATTACATCTTTATTCCAAGGCAGTTATAAAATACAGTTTTTAATACTTTTTTATGACATGAGATCCACAAAGGAAAAGATGCCAGGGGCTTCCAAAAGTAATAATGAAACCTGATAATGTGCTCATGTTAGTCCAGGGCTGAATAGGCCTTGTGTTCTGCTTGTTCTATTGTAACCCTGTCACCACAACACAAACATTCATGGCCTTGCCTACTGGAGAAGGAGAGATACCTGGAGCAGAACTGACTCACCCCAGACGAGGCCCCAGACATTTTGGCTGAAACCAGCAAAATCAGCAAAGCCACAAACCCACCCCACAGATGCTTGTAATGTGTAAGTGAGCCCAATCAAGCCCAGATCAGTCTGCTGACCTGGTTCATGAGCAATAATACACACTTGTTGTTCTAAGCCACTGAGTTTTGGGGTGGTTTGCTATGCAGCAGTAACAAATTGATACAAATAAATTGAAATAAAACTCCTGCATTGAAACCAAAAGGGACAAAGTAAAATTTTCAAACTAAAAGCATGGAAGATAAGAAGGAAGAGTTTAAAATGTGTCTATTAGAGTTTCCCATGGCAGCAGTAGGAAGACTATATTTGAAAGGATGATGACTAAATATTTTGGAATTGGTAAAGGACTCAGACTTATAGTTCCAGGAAGGACAATAAATTCTAAAAAGCAGAATAAAAGGAATCTATACTTAATATATCAAAGTAAAAAAGCAAAACAGCAAAAATAAAACATATGAAAGCAATTAGATTATAGGAGGCAATGCCACAAAGGTATGGAAGATAATATAATGTTTTCTATATTCATTGTATGGGCACAAACTCCATGCAAATCACATGCTCCATATAATCTTCCTTCATCACCTAACACTGGGAGAGATTTTTATCCTCTTCTGGGTTTTCAGGACACTCTGTGGGAACCTCTTACATAGTATGTATCTCATAATTCTTATTATCATTGTTATTCATGGGTAGGACCAAACTTTTGTTTGTTTGTTTGAGCCAGGCCTAATCAAGCAACTGGCCCAAACTTTTTATTTAATAAGGGAAATTACCTTCTTTAATTCAAAAGCATCCTGGAAAATAATGGTAATACACTTGGCTTTCAGTATCCAACCAACTGTAGATCAAAAATGATCTTTGAAAAAATAAATCTAGACAGTTCCAAAAAGCAAAACTGAATTTGCTGTGTGCTTCCACAACTATTTACATAACATTTATGTTGTATTTATAACTATTTGAAATGGCAACACACTCCAGTATTCTTGCCTGGGAAATTCCAAGGACAGAGGAGTCTGGCAGGCTAGAATCCATGAGATCACAAAGAATCAGACACAACTGAGTGACTGAGCATGCAGGCACACATATCATTTACATCGTATTAGATATTATAAAGTACTTCCCTGGTAGCTGAGATGGTAAAGAATCTGCCTGCAAATGCAGGAGACGGGTTCAGTCCCTTGGTCAAGAAGATCCCATGGAAAAAGGAATGGCAACCCACTCCAGTATTCTTGCTGGGAAATCCATGGACAGAGGGGCCTGGCAGGCTACAGTCCATGGGGTCACAAAGAGTCAGACACAACTGAGCCACTAACACTATACTATAGGTATTACAAGTTATCTAGAAATGACTTAAGGTATGGGGGAGGGTGCGCATAGGCTATATGAAAATACAATCCACTTAACATAAGGGACTTGAACATTCAAGGATTTTGGCTTCCAATGGATATCCTAGAATCAATCTCCAGCAGATACTGAGAAACAACTGCATTAATACCCTGTTACTTGCTTTTGGATAGTCAGTCTTAAGAAAATATTGATATATTTTGTCATATTTTTTCACAGTCAAAAACCTAGTCAAAAACCTTAAAATATTTAATTGTCAGGAGCTCAATGTTTTATTTTTTCATGTCTGACTCTTTGGGACCCCATGAACTGCAGCATATCAGTCTTCCCTGCCCTTCATTATCTCCCTGAGTTTACAACTTAGCAACTGAGCAACGATGTTTTATTATACTTCTCAGTGTCCACATTCAAAACATAATACAGTTCCAGTTAACAGCAGTGCATCGACAGAAAATGCAAACAGTAGACAACATCTCAAAGGGGAGTACATGCTAAAGATACTTTTTAAAGCCTTACTATATAAATTTTAATATGTTTTTAAAATTTTTAATATTTTTAAGTAAATAAATACATGTTTAATAGAACTGTACATTTCCTTATTATACAGACACACACTTACTGTCTCTTCATCCTTCCAATACATTTATTTTCCACTTTTGGAATAGTAAGTATTCACTTTCTGCATTACTATGTCATTGAAATGCTAGTCAGAGCTGTGTCATGTAGCACAAAGTGATTACCTTTCTTTTCTTGATATTTTATTTTTCTCCATAAATTATATGTCTTAATTTTTTCAAGTTATTTTACTTTTTAGAGCAGTTTTATATTCCCAGAAAAACTGAGTAGAATAATTGTCTGAAGTTTGCATAAAATGTTTGTATGTTTTTTTAATTCATATTCAAGGTCTTCCCAAAGTGCTTCAATAAACTCTCAAAACATTTAAGTACATTATGCTTTCAATTTTGTCATTTGGAAGAAAGCTTTCTGGAACTTTTATGACTTCTCCTATCTTGATTGTCTTCTATGATGACTAAACAGTCCTCCAGATCAAGGATTACATTATTTTTAAGTCTTTGAAGCCCTTCCCACCAGCAAAGTGACTAGCATATTGTGAGCCTTCAGTAAGTTATTAAACAATGACGCTACTACAAGAAGAAAGCAAGTGGAAAGAGTCTGTGTAATTGATCTACTTACTCTGGAATATTCAACTAAACAGACAATCCATAGTAGTTCAACAAGGGCTCCAGTTTAGAGTAGTTCAAAAGGGGCTCCTAAATCTGGAACTCTGAATCTTTGCCTCACTGATCAATTCTTTCTATCAACTGACAAGGCCATTTATTTAGCTGATCTGTTATTTGGGTATCATATGTTACTGCCTGTGATGTATTTGTCAGAATCGACCTTCTTGGTCTCCTAGTCTTCCATTTTACAGAAAAAGATAATGAAAAACAAAATACATAAGTACCATTGCATCATCATGGTCTGCAGAGCACATTTCAATGTCCCTGAGGATAATCAATGCAGATAAATTGATCTCTGAAATCAAGAGAGAGAATCTCATTTCTTTCAACTTAATTGAAACTGTCCTAAAATTCGAATGTACTAATAGGTGAGAAAGGCAATTATATAATTCTTTTATGAATTTCATGTGTATGTTTCTCCTCCTTGCTGTAGAAACTACTGTGTTTATAAGCAGTACCATAGAAAAAAGCAATAAGTAGATCAAATTTAAAAAGTGGAACCCCAGCTCTAGAATCTATTCATTAGGCAACTGAATAATTTCTCTGTTTCTATGTGATCATATAAAAAAAAAGAAGAAGGATGAATATCCACTCTCAATTTCAGTACTGCCTTGACTATATGACAGAAGAGAGTACAACAATATTTTACACATCTTAAAGCACACTGAAAATAGTTTAACTAGACATTTTAGACAAAACCATGAAAGATTAATGAAATATATAAGAAAAGAATAAAAGGCCATGCTGCTGCTGCTGCTAAGTCGCTTCAGTCTTGTCCGACTCTGTGAGACCCCATAGATGGCAGCCCACGAGGCTCCCCTGTCCCTGGGATTCTCCAGGCAAGAACACTGGAGTGGGTTGCCATTTCCTTCTCCAATGCATGAAGGTGAAAAGTGAAAGTGAAGTCACTCAGTCATGTCTGACTCTCACCGACCCCATGGACTGCGGCCCACCAGGCTCCTCCATCCATGGGATTTTCCAGGCAAGAGTGCTGGAGTGGGGTGCCATTGCCTTAGACACAAAAATACTATAGGATGGCCGTGAAGGATCATGGCTACTGAGCACAGGATCTAGAGAAAATCAACTATGGTTCAAATTCCAGTTTTACCACATACTAGCTGAGTGATGATAGATAATTTACAAATCCTTTCTTTTCTTGGCATTTTTATCTGTAAAATAGAATAATAATAGAATAATAATGGAATGTAAGTAAAAGAAGTGTGTAAAACATATAACCCCATATCAAGGATATGGTCATCATATAGTACAGATGAGATATTTTTCCATTTGTTATTAGGCCTGAACGATAACTATAAAAGGTCAGTTCAGTCAGTTCAGTTGCTCAGTCATGTCTGACTCTTTGTGACCCCATGGACTGCAGAACGCCAGGCCTCCATGTCCATCACCAACTACCGGAGTTTACTCAAACTCATCTCTATTGAGTCAGTGATGCCATCCAATCATCTCATTCTCTGTCGTCCCCTTCTCCTCCTGCCTTCAATCTTTCCCAGCATCAGGGTCCTTTCAAAGGAGTCAGGTCTTCACATCAGGTGGCCAAAGTATTGGAGTTTCAGCTTCAACAAAGTCCTTCCAATGAATATTCGGGACTGATTTCCTTTAGGATGGACTGGTTAGATCTCTTTGCAGTCTAAGGGACTCTCAAGAGTCTTCTCCAACACCACAGTTCAAAAGCATCAATTCTTCAGCACTCAGCTTTCTTTGTAGTCCAACTCTAACATCCAACATGACTATTGGAAAAACTATAGCCTTGACTAAATGGACTTTTGTGAGCAAATTAATGACTCTACTTTTTAATATGTTGTCTATGTTAGTCATAACACTTCTTCCAAGGAGCAAACGTCTTTTTATTTTATGGCTGCAGTACCATCTGAAGGGATTTTGGAGCCCAAAAAATAAAGTCTGCCACCATTTCCGCTGTTTCCCCATCTATTTCCCATGAAGTGATGGGACCGGATGCCATGATCTTTGTTTTCTGAATGCTGAGCGTTAGCCAACTTTTTCACTCTCCTCTTTCATTTTCATCAAGAGGCTCTTTAGTTCTTCACTTTTTACCATAAGAGTGATGTCATTTGCATATCTCAGTTTACTGATATTTCTCCCAGCAACTTGATTTCAGCTTGTGCTTCATTCAGCCCAGGGTTTCTCATGATGTACACTGCGTAGAAGTTAAATAAGCAGGGTGACAATACACAGCCTTGATGTACTCCTTTTCCTATTTGGAACCAGTCTGTTCCATGTCCAGTTCTAACTGTTGCTTCCTGATCTACATACAGATTTCTCAAGAGGCAGGTCAGGTGGTCTAGTATTCCCATGTCTAGAAGAATTTTCCACAGTTTATTGTGATCCACACAGTCAAAGGCTTTGGCATAGTCAATAAAGCAGAAATAGATGTTTTTCGGGAACTCCGAAACGAAACAAAAGCGAAACGAAAGCAAGCGAAACTCTTGCTTTTTTGATGATCCATCAGATGTTGGCAATTTGATCTCAGGTTCCTCTGCCATTTCTAAAACCAGCTTGAGCATTTGGAAGTTCATGGTTCACATACTGGCAAAGCCTGGCTTGGAGAATTTTGAGCATTACTTAATTTGGATTTAAATTGAAGAAAGTAGGGAAAACCACTAGGTCATTCAGGTGTGACAGAAATCAAATACCTTATGATTATACAGTGGAAGTGAGAAATAGATTTAAGGGACTAGATCTGATAGATAGAGTGCCTGATGAACTATGGCCTGAGGTTCATGACATTGTACAGGAGACAGGGATCAAGACCATCCCCATGGAAAAGAAATGCAAAAAAGCAAAATGGCTGTCTGTGGATGCCTTACAAATAGCTGTGAAAGGAAGAGAAGTGAAAAGCAAAGGAGAAAAGGAAAGATATAAGCATCTAAATGCAGAGTTCCAAAGAATAGCAAGAAGAGATAAGAAAGCCTTCCTCAGCGATCAATGCAAAGAATAGAGGAAAACAACAGAATGGGAAAGACTAGAGATCTCTTCAAGAAAATTAGAGATACCAAGGGAACATTTCATGCAAAGATGGGCTCGATAAAGGGCAGAAATGGTATGGACCTAACAGAAGCAGAAGATATTAAAAAGAGGTAGCAAGAATACACAGAAGAACTATACAAAAAAAGATCTTCATGACCAAGATAATAACGATGGTGTGATCATTCACCTAGAGCCAGACATCCTGGAATATGAAGTCAAGTAGGCGTTAGAAAGCATTACTACAAACAAAGCTAATGGAGGTGATGGAATTCCAGTTGAGCTATTTCAAATCCTGAAAGATGATGCTGTGAAAGTGCTGCACTCAATATGCCAGCAAATTTGGAAAACTCAGCAGTGGTCACAGGACTGGAAAAGTTCAGTTTTCATTCCAGTCCCAAAGAAAGACAATGCCAAAGAATGCTCAAACTACCACACAATTGCACTCATCTCACATGCTAGTAAAGTAATGCTCAAAATTCTCCAAGCCAGGCTTCAGCAATACATGAACCATAAACTTCCAGATGTTCAAGCTGGTTTTAGAAAAGGCAGAGGAACCAGAGATCAAATTGCCAACATCTGCTGGATCTTGGAAAAAGCAAGAGAGTTCCAGAAAAACATCTATTTCTGCTTTATTGACTATGCCAAAGCCTTTGACTGCATGGATCACAATAAACCGTGGAAAATTCTTCAAGAGATGGGAATATCAGACCACCTGACCTGCCTCTTGAGAAACCTATATGCAGGTCAGGAAGCAGCAGTTAGAACTGGACATGGAACAACAGACTGGTTCCAAATAGGAAAAGGAGTACATCAAGGCTGTATATTGTCACCCTGCTTATTTAACTTCTATGCAGAGTACATCATGAGAAATGCTGGGCTGGAAGAAGAACAAGCTGGAATCAATATTGTCAGGAGAAATATCAATAACCTCAAATATGCAAATGACACCACCCTTATGGCAGAAAGTGAAGAGGAACTACAAAGCCTCTTGATGAAAGTGAAAGAGGAGAGTGAAAAAGTTGGCTTAAAGCTCAACATTCAGAAAACAAAGATCATGGCATCTGGTCCTGTCACTTCATGGGAAATAGACGGGAAACAGTGGAAACAGTGTCAGACTTTATTTTTTGGGGCTCAAAAATCACTGCAGATGGTGACCGCAGCCATGAAGTTAAAAGACGCTTACTCCTTAGAAGGAAAGTTATGACCAATCTAGATTGCATATTCAAAAGCAGAGACATTACTTTGCCAACAAAGGTCCGTCTAGTCAAGGCTATAGTTTTCCAGTAGTCATATATGGATGTGAGAGTTGGACTGTGAAGAAGGCTGAGTGCCAAAGAATTGATGCTTTTGAACTGTGGTGTTGGAGAAGACTCTTGAGAGACCCTTGGACTGCAAGGAGATCCAACCAGTCCATTCTGAAGGAGATCAGCCCTGGGATTTCTTTGGAAGGACTGATGCTAAAGCTGAAACTCCAGTACTTTGACCATCTCATGCACAGAGTTGACTCATTGGAAAAGTCTCTGATGCTGGGAGGGATTGGGGGCAGGAGGAGAAGGGGATAAAAGAGGATGAGATGGCTGGATGGCATCACCAACTTGATGGATGTGAATTTGAGTGAACTCCGGGAGTTGGTGATGGACAGAGAGGCCTGGCGTGCTGCAGTTCATGGGGTCTCAAAGAGTCGGACATGACTGAGTGACTGAAATGAACTGAACTGAACTTACAGCGTGTGAGATGAGTGCAATTGTGCGGTAGTTTGAGCATTCTTTGGCATTGCCTTTCTTTGGGATTGGAATGAAAACTAACCTTTCCCAGTCCTGTCATCACTGCTGAGCTTTCCAAATTTGCTGACATTTTGAGTGCAGCATTTTCACAGCATCATCTTTTAGGTTCTGAAATAGCTTAACTGGAATTCCATCACCTCCACTGGCTTTGTTTGTAGTGATGCTTCCTAAGCCCCACTTGACTTTGCATTCCAGGACGTCTGGCTCTAGTTGAGTGATCACACCATTGTGATTATCTAGGTCTTGAAGATCTTTTTCAAAAACCTCCTCTTAATATCTTCTGCTTCATTGTTTTATTTACCTTAATTCTTCTGCTAAAATCTATATCATTCTGTAAGACTGTTTTCTAGTTATAGGAAACATACAGTTATTTCATTAGAATAACTGATGACACATTATAATTTGAAGCTAAAATAAAACTTTAGAGGAGATTTCATCTAACTTACTTTGCAAATAAGAAAATGGAGGTACAGAGAATGCACCCACTTGATTTAGATTACACCACTTGTAGTGGCAGCTTTCAGAGTAAAATCCTGAGCCTCTGACCTCTAAGTATCAAAGATTTCTGTCTTCTGGATACCTTCAGTTATTCCCAAAGATATACCGAAAGCCTCATCTTCTAAATCATAAGAATTACTAGTTGTATATTCTATTTTAACAGTCAGTGGGCTTTTCCCACACTGCTCTTCAGCGTAACTTTGTCATAGAGTGTAAAAGAGTATTCAAACTACTATGTATTATATATACATTTATGGGAAGTTAGAAACTCACATTTTGCTAGTTATTAGTTACCACTTACTGGAAGTAGCGCTGCCTTGAGAAAGTCAACAGCTCATAATATATTTTCAATTAGCTCCTGCAACTTTTCGTTTTGAAGCTTTAGAATACTAGCTAAACCCACTACACTCATCTCTGTTTTGAATTATGATAATCCCCAGTTGAAATGTGACTACAAAAATAGCTGGCTTTGCACTTACTCTACAATCTGTTGTATGCTGCATGATATTTTTAGTACCAACCTTACACAAAATGGGGGCTTCCCAGGTGGCGTTAGCGGTAAAGGCTTCACCTGCCAATGCAGGCGACCGTAAGAGACTGGGTTTGACTCCTGAGTCAGGAAGATCCCCTGGAGGACATGGCAACCCACTTCAGGATTCATAGCTCGGGAATCCCATGGACAGAGAACCCTGGTGGGCTACAGTCCATAGAGTTGCAAAGAGTTGGACAAACTTAGCACGTACACATGTATACAAAAATAATAAAACTAAATAGAATAGAAAACAAAAAAGAGGAAATTAAAAAAAAAAAAAAAAAACAGAAACCTGTAGGTAACCTCAACAACTTTCCACGCTTTAGTAATTTCTGTCTGGTGAAAAGAATCCATACAACTTCAAAACATTTCTCCCCAAATTCTGAGTTTCCCTGTGAGATGGGAGAATGACAGGTACATCCATCCTAAAATATAATAAACCAGGACAATTGCCCCAGCACAGCCCTCAGGTGGCTTCATGTCAGCCACTGCTGCTAGGTGGCTGAGCAGAAAGTTAAGGAAGCAGGCAGTGAGGAAAGACACATCTTAAGAGCTCATCCTGATTTCATGGAAGTTCCTTGACATTGGTTTCAATCTAGTTTTATTAATATTTGGATGCTACATAGGGAAGACTTGGAGGAGGAGAATCCAACAAGATTTGTGCTGAGTATCTCCTTTTTGGTATATACTTTTTTGAAATCCCACAGGAAAGTTCAGAAAAGTAAGACAGTTTATTGATAAGAAATGAAAGCAATGCCATAGTGAAGTGAAAGCGTTAGTTGCTCAGTCAAGTCCAGCTCTTTGGACCCCATGGACTGCACTCTGCCAGGCTCTTCTGTCCATGGGATTCTCCAGGTAAGAATACTGCAGTGGGTTGCAATTTCCTTCCCCAGAGGATCTTTCCAACTGAGGGATTGAACTCAGGTGTCCTGCATTGCAAGCAGATTCTTTACCATCTTAGTCTCAAGGGAAGCCCTTCATTGATAAGAAATGAAGCCAACATCATAATTTTTCTAAGTGTAACTTCAAAAATTAATTATAATCTTTAATTGTGACTAAATTGTAAAATAATCTAGGGCAGGACCCACACCCCTTGCTATCTTCTTTCCTGATCCACTGTGTGACCTATGAGAAAGTGAAGTGAAAGTCGCTCAGTCATTTCTGACTCTTTGTGACCCCATGGACTGCACAGTCCATGGAATTCTCCAGGCCAGAACACAGGAGTAGGTAGCTTTTCCCTTCTCCAGGGAATCTTCCCAACCCAGGAATTGAGCCCAGACCTCCTGCTTCGCAGACAGATTCTTTTACCAGTTGAACCACAGTGGAAGCCCAAGAATACTGGAATGAGTAGCCTATCCCTTCTCCAGGGCATCTTCCCGACTCAGGAATCAAACCAGGGTATCCTGAATTGCAGGTGGATTCTTTGCCAACTGAGCTACTAGGGAAGCCCTGTGACCTATAACAGCCCTCAGTAAACTAGAGCTGGAGCTCAGCCCTGTGCAGTTTCTGCTCTGCCTGAACTGCCTACTGGATGCAGGGGTTTATGGATGTGTGTGTGTGTGTGTGTGTACACGCATGTGCACACACACGCTCTCCTAAGGTCCAGTGCACACTGCTCTCCATGTCGGCAACATATTACTCTTTTGGTCATAAATTCCCTTTGAGTTCAGCTAAGGTAATGGAGTCAGCCTATTTAATACAGAGGCAATCAGTGGTTTGCCTCTGTATTAAAAAAAGTCTATTTCTTTATTTTAAATATGGATTGCTTTTTTTTAAACAGAAGTTAGTCTATTTCCCAAAGGATAAGTTCTTGTCTGTTGAAAGGAAACCAAAAGTACAAAGGTTGCATGTTATTTATTCCTTATGTTTTATAATTATAGGAAATTTTCAGTATATACAAAATTACAGGAAATTTTAAGCATATACAAAAGGTAGAAAGAATACTATGACCTATTCCCATATGCCCGTTACTCAGCTTCAACAATGAATTCAAGCAAATCTACGTCCTTTACCTACTCATTCTCCTCATCGTGGTTTTGAAGAAAACATTATTATGTATTTCAAATATTTCAATATTTTATCTTTAAAAGATAGGGATGCTTTTCAAAACATATATAATCATAATACCATTATAGACTTGAAATAATCAAGAATAATTCCTTAGTACCAGCCAGTATCCAGTCAGTGAGAACCTCTGCTTGCAGCTCCAACAGAGAAGCTTGAAACAAAACAGTTCAGCTTACCAAGGACTAGAAAAGACGGATGAGATGCACCTCTGATGCTTGAAGTTGGTCGGGAGTTTGGGGGCAGGCAGGACTTGAGGGGTCAGGATCCCTAGGAAGGAAGCTCACTGAGGGAGGCTTAACATTCTTTATGCCGCTACTTCTTTGACAGCATATGCCAGTCGTCCGGCTTCAAAAGTGAGAGTCTGAGAAGTTACGTAAAAGTAGGTAGAGACCCTTACTAAGAGGCAGACAAGGAAACAGAGATTGGAATCTCCTTGGACTGGGAAAAGAAAAGTTGGAATTTAAACCTGCAGAAACAACCAGGACTTGAGAAGCTGAGATTCTTGGGCAAAGAGAGAAATAAAAGCAGTCAGTTCAACACTCTTTGCTGGTTTTCCCCTTGAGTCAGGTGCCACCTCTTTACACATGCAGGGAAAGAATCCAAGAATCCAAGCGGGAAAGCCAAGCAGCACTTTCAGCATCCTTACAATGCTAGGGAGACCCCAAAAATGGAGTTCTGGGTCTTACCAGACTTGAGATTCTTGATCTGAACCCCAGAGGGTTGCACCCTAGCCGGGGAAAAACAGAAGTAAACTGAGTGAGTAACGCAGGGTGATCAGTTGATAATTAGTCAGATTAATAGGGTGTCTCCTTTCGAAAGGAAGAGCAGCAACTTTTCAAACACAATGTTGGACAGTATGCCAAGAAACATGACCCAAACTAAAAATACTCACAGGTGTTTTAGATGTTAGAATTACCAGAAACAGTTTTAAAAAAATAACTGTGATTAATATTACATTCACAAAAATGTGCATCACTGGAAAATTTGAGAACTGGAAAATATGTTTTCTTAGAAAAAGAACTGTACATTCTAACAGAAATACTTCAATAAAGAGAGAGTCAACTCACCACTGATTGGCTACCCTGAGGTACAGTTCACATAGAAAAGACAAGATAAACAAGTTTTTTTCTTTATTTACAAGTTTTCAAAGTAATAACTTGGTTTACCAGCATCTTTCAACAGTGGCCATTTATATTTGAAGTAGCATAATGAATTCATGGATTTAAAACATTTGATATATCTAGCTCATTTTATTTGTAACACACTTTGGTGCTCCAATTAATGGAAGCTTATTCAAATTGACTCCAAAAAGGTTCAGGAGAACCCTTTTGCTATCATCTCAGTTTTCAAGGATAACTTCCCAGGCCACAGATTTGAAGTCCAAATCATTTTCAAGGCAATATCAGCATTATTAGAACATATACATGTGCATACACACATATGTTTGTGCGTGTGTATATATACATGTGTACATATATTAGAAATATTATCCAAAATAGTCGCAGTTACTGACTGAAAATAAATGAAGAAAATCTAACGTTAAAGAACAGATGAAATCCCTCTACTTACAATACAGTTCCATCAACTACCTGCCCTCCCCTGGCGGTGGTGGTTCAGTCACAGAGTTGTGTTCCACTCTGGGGACCCCATGGACTGTAGCCCTCCAGGTTCCTCTGTCCATGGGATTTCCCAGGCAAGAACACTGGAGTGGATTGCCATTTCCTTCTCCAGGGGATCTTATTGACCTATGGATCGAACCCATGTTTCTTGAATTGGTGGGTGGATTTTTTACTGCTGAGCCACCAGAGAAGCCTGCTGTTTGCCCTAACTACCATATATTTTGTAGCCCTTTGTATATTTCTACAAGGGAAGAAGGAGAAAAGATGCCAGTGTTATTTCTTCCTTGAGGACTGATAAAGAGGAAACTGTCTTAAGATACAGTGAAGCAACTATTTTTAAACTCTTGCATCATGCAGGCTGAGTTTGGTCTATGTAAAAAAAAAATGTGAATATAGGAAGATAGGGAGAGTGGAGGAAAAACAGAATTTCTGAAGAAGATTATAGCATTGCCTTTTAAAGCAAAAAAATTATTTCTTGGGTGCATGTGATGGTGTGGAGACAAACCCTCTGAAAAAAAAAAGAAAAGAAGATAAACAGGATGATTTTTAGGCATGTGGTTCTTTCCAAACTTCTAATTTCATAGGATCATTTCACCAAAAATAAAGTTGTCATAGTTTCTTATTGTTTGTCATGTTAAGGCTGGATAATTGGCATCCTATTGTTTGTACAGGACAAAATATTACAGGAAAAAACACCATGTGACTTGGGTGTCTCTTGGTTCTCGTGGGAACGAGAAGGTTCTTAGTGAGAGGGAGAAAATATTCAAACAGCATAACCACAAGCTCACTAATGGACATTTTCTGCTTAAATGTGGGAATTGAGGGTATTTTTCATGTTTCATTTATTTCTCAAACATTTGAAAATACATTTTTTTCAAAACTAAAGCAGGAAGACTGGAATATTCATTATAACTTTTGTTATCATTTTTGCTTTGGTATAAACATTTGCAGCATTCAGAGAAAAGTGTGGTTAAAGCTATGGACTTTGTAATCCGCACTTATTTAGTTTTGTGTAATTACCTTAGTCAGGTAAACCTTTCTCAATTATTTGTGGTTGTGAAAAATAATAATAGTAACATTAATGGAGTATAGTATTAGTTTTCTCTTGCTGCTGTGTCAGATTGCCACAAACTTAGTGGCTTAAAACAACACAGATGTATTGTACAGTTCTGGTGGTCAGAGGTGTACAGTGGATCTCAGGAGACTCACTCCAGGCTCAAATCAGTCAGTAGGGCTGCACTCCTGAAGGCTCTAGGACAATCCATTTCCTTTCCTTTTATAGCTTTTAGGTATTGCCTGCATTCACTGGCTCACAGCCCTATATTACTGTAACCTCTGACCACTGGTCACATCTCTTTCCCTAGTTCTGATTCTCCAGCCTCCCTCTTTCATATATAAAGACCCTGTGGTTACACTGGGCTCAATAGATAATTCAGGAAAATCTTTCCATCTGAAAATGGTTAATTTAATCACATCGGCAATGTCCTCTTTGCCATAGGTAATATATTTACAGGTTCCTGGAATGAGCACACAGACATCTCTTCTCTACATCCTTTCCCTCTACCATATTACCGACTCAACGTAAAGTTTCCAAATAGGCATTACAAGAGAACAGCTCACGTGGTCAGGTTAACTGGGGAGAACAGAGCAGGGCTCTTGGCAGTTCAGGAGTCAGCTGCCTGAGCTTCCCTCAGGAAAGACTGGACTTGAGCCAAAGCCACCTCATGCTGTCCCTCAGGTCCATTTTTTTCTGACTTGTTTTCTGTGTCAAACCCATCAAATCTGTTACCCCTCAAATACTACGAGTTGGGCCTGTGGTCTTCTTTGCAGTTCTCAGCATTGCTGTCCATTTGGGTGAGTCCCCACGTGTGGATGCATGTGTGTAAGTGTGTGTGACTTCATATATCTTTAGTTGAAAGTTGAGAGCACGATCATGGGCTGCTACCAGGACAACTAGAAGTCTTCCCGTCTCCTTTGAGTTTTAGTTTTGTTTGCCGTCACTGTCATTACTGCCTTTTTAAATTTGATTTTCAGTTTTCTGAATATCATGTCCTTTATGTTCACTGTAACCAATTACGTCATGGAATCTAAGGCTAGCATTTCTTCAAGACAGTATTTTGTTCATAGTAAACAAACTCAAAGATAAGCTTTGGAGCAGGCACACCTCAGACATCACTACTTGATGCAGTTTCTATTTACCAGTGAGCTCTGTTGCACCGTCAAGCTCCTTCTCATCCCCTCCTTTCGGGGAGCCACTACCAACCAATGCACACATGTGATATTAAGTGTGTGTGCCATCATGGGTAGAATGATCTCATTTTGCTTGAGTGGTTTGTTCAGTTAACAAGTACTTATTAAGCCTCTACTATGCACTAGGCACTGTGATCTTTCCTGGAGATAAATGGTAAAGAAAAGTATATCCCATGTCATCAAGAAGCACTCAGTTTATTGGTAGGGACAAAGTTACACACAAAATGAAAGGTGCTAAACAGATGTAAGCCCAGGATGCCCTAGGAGCACCTGGACCAAGCATCCATCATTATGCTGAGGGTCAGGCATGGCCTCTTAAAGGACACAGAGACCTGATGGGTAAATGGGAGTTAATCAAGCAGAGAAGAGAGACAGAGACATCCTGGTATTCCCTAAGCCCTTCTCTCGTAAATTCTTTCTCCCAAGAACTCCTGTGCCTCAGGTATTTCGTGGAAGTGTGGACGCCAGAAATGTTATTATCTCATGGTGAATCACTTCTCTTTGGTGGTGGTGCTGAAATTGCAAAGAAATGACATAAACTTGCTGTAGTTCTTACTTGGGAAAACCTCCAAAAATCCTCTTTACTCTTCCTTCTTTTTATAGAACTCTGCCCTCCATTGTCTCCTTGGCGGGGAGGAATCCCTGAGCCAAGTTCTTCAGCCTCAGTGAACTTCTCTGAACTCTTTTACGCTGGTCTAGATGAGCCACCTCTACTCACCCAAGTCTGCTTTCATTGGTAACTCCACAGCAAAGAGACTCTGAGACTTCAAATCAGAAAGATAACTAACCTCTTATGGAATCCTCAGTTCAGTTCAATTCAGTTCAGTCGCTCAGCCGTGTCAGACTCTTTGCGATCCCATGAATCGCAGCACGCCAGGCCTCCCTGTCCATCACCAACTCCCAGAGTTCACTCAGATTCATGTCCTTCGAGTCCGTGATGCCATCCAGCCATCTCATCCTCTGTTGTCCCCATTCTCCTCCTGCCCCCAATCCCTCCCAGCATTAGAGTCTTTCCCAATGAGTCAACTCTTCGCATGAGGTGGCCAAACTACTGGAGTTTCAGCTTCAGCATCAGTCCCTCCAAAGTGTATATATTGATTTAGTGATCATATGGGAAGAGATGTGCTCTGAGGATGTTTTTCTCTGATAGTTTCTTCATGGAAATGGCTCTGAGGAGAGTTTGGAAGAGTCAACAACATAAAGACATGGAATAATGGCCAGGAATATGGGCAAGGATCCACTGCCCTCAAACTTCTTTTTCTCTATCTCAGCCTAGCTTTTGATTCCTTAATTCAATATCGCTACTTTTGAGTTGCCCACATGAATGTTTCTAGAGTGAATCATACTAGATCTATAGTACAAGCTTAATAACATTAACCTCTACTGATAGTCTAGCTTAAATGTCTCCCAGTTTTTGCTTTGGCTTTTAGGTTAGTTACAAGTAGCCGAGAAATGGTCTACTAAAAGTAGAACCTTGCACAGAAATTTTCAGGTAGGATGTGTTTAAAAGGATTTGAATGAAAAATCACCATCAGAGCAAAACATTTCTCCAGTTATACTTTCCATTAAATATTAAGTATGCAATGGGGAAACAAGTTGAAAATATAAATATATAATAATTGAATTATTACAAGTTTAGAAGCTGAAGAGACACGTAAACATGTTTCATATGTGAACTAAATGTCTCCTCCCCCTCTACTTTCACTGGCAGGAAATACATTAGTATATGCTGTTTCTGCTTAAGCCTGAGAAGAAAAGGCCAAGTGACAGCTTTAAAAGCTGACCTTGAATAAGTTATCAGTTGCAGCCCTTCTCTAAATCTTGGACTCAATTTACTCTGTTTAAGTGTAGCCTCTTTTATGTTTATCCTTAGATATTTTAACAAAGCATCATAATGTTATTTTTATAGTGTAATCACATGGACAAACATACTACCTTTAACTCTTATCAATCACCTGCTTTTAACTCTCATTTAATCACCTGGTTGGTGAGTCTAGGACAGTACAGCAAATTATTAGCCTAAAACTGCAACAGAGAGTTAAAAAATAATAAAACACAATAAAGAATTTTTAACAAGCAACACTAGACGTCAGAGTTGTGAAACAATTGCAAGCATTTCAAAATATATATTGAAATAATAAAATCTCAGTTAACTGAACTTAAACTGCATACACGTAAACTGCTGGATCTTTTAATTACAAGAAGTATTTTTGGTATTTAACTTTTTACAAGGAAGGATATGCTGCTGCTGCTAAGTCAACTTCAGTCATGTCCAACTCTGTGCGACCCCATAGACGGCAGCCCGCCAGGCTCCTTCATCCCTGGGATTCTCCAGGCAAGAACACTGAAGCGGGTTGCCATTTCCTTCTCCAATGCATGAAAGTGAAAGTGAAGTCGCTTAGCTGTGTCCGACTCTTCACGACCCCATGGACTGCAGCCTACCAGGCTCCTCTGTTCATGGGATTTTCCAGGCAAGAGTACTGGAGTTGGTTGTCATTTCCTTCTCCGGGAAGGATATGAGAAAGTGAGAAAACGTACTCTATTCAGAGATTCATAACAAAGCAGTTTTCAGCATAAATCCCGGGGATGAGAACACATTCTGTCTAGCCTCCCAAGCTTCTGTAGTATAGTATTCTGTGTTTAATCTGCAGGCTTCAAAGTGAGGAGAATGATTTAATGCATTTGAGAAAACATTTTGAATAACAGCTTTAAAGCAAAAAGGGGTTTTCCACATTAGCCACAGCTGACCACAAAATACAAATTAACAATTTGCCCAATTTCCTAGCTATTCTAGTTGAGGTTTTAATGTACATAGCTAATAAAGCATCTTTCATATAGTAGTTGGAGCATCCCGACCCATTCATGGACCACTGACTTAGAAACAATCTCGTCTGCCATTGCTTCTGTGGCATGAGGTCTTGAAATGATCAGTTATCTCGTAGGATGACTCACATCTCACTAGCTCAATGTGGTTCCACACTACCAAGAGAACACAGTGCCAGCACATGCCCAGTAATTCACAGCATAGTCATTTCCCTGAAATCTTTATAAGGAGTGCCCCTCCATCTGGTGTAAAAATGCATTATTCATTCAATACACATCCTATTCACTAAATAGGGAGAATATCACCCCTACACTTCCATTTATACTCAAACCATGTCATTTGGGTAATTGTGACTTCTCTGGGTTTATACTTTGAGATTTTGCATGCATTTTATATCTTCCTTTTGAAAATTACATTTTATTAAATATTTGACCAGAGATCTAATTTTCCATTTCCTTTTCTCTCCCCTGAGTCTCTGTATCATGTTCTCATTTAAGTCACAGGTGTGCTTGGGAAGCTTAACTTTACTTCTGAGTCATGTTGGTGAGCAACTAAAATCTCCCTCCAATCCCACGGGGCTCACTCCCCTACAGTTTCCTCTTCTCTAAGGACACCAGAATAGAATGAGTAAACTGTGTTCACTGTATTTCCAATTATGTGGGGTTTTAGTGTTATCTGCTTCTAGGAACATTTATGACAACACTTGGATTCTAGGATCCACTCTAATACATACACTCTAGTAAAAACTGGAAGAGTCTTTAGGTGTTCACAAATATATATATATTTCATATTTTATATATTTATTTATTTCAGTCTGATAGAACCAATACTCAGGTTAGGAGATCCAGGTTTAAGTTGAATATCTATGTAACCTTGGGTTTGGGAACAACACAGACCTTCTACTACTATATCACCTGGTCTCTGAGACCAGAGGCAGTAGGAACATTTTGAGAATACAAACCCAAAGAACCCCATGAAGCAAGTAAAATCCCCAAGTGCAACATCAAGAGGGAGACTCTTATAGAACCAAGAAATGGCACAGAAGAGATCTTGTTTATTAATTTAATCAGGATATTTTATTATATCAAGAGATCTGACTATTTTACAGATCTGTCAATTTCTCTTCATTCCTACTGCTAATTCCCTAATTCAGGCTATCACAAGGCTTTCCCAGATCGCTCCAACCTCCCCTACGTGGTCTCCCTAATATCCAGGCCTGATTCCCTCTTCTCCACTATCCCACTGAATAGCCTGATGAATTCCACTGACTAAAATGCTGAAGTGCCTCCTCACTGCCCTCAAGATAAAGCTGATCTCCTTAGTATGAAAAATACTAAGGGCTTGCTTTGCTAGGGCTTGCTTTCCTAACCTTACCTCTTGACCATCTCCTACTGCCTTGGCATCTAAAGTCCAGTCTGACTGAATGACATCTACACGTTTCTACTTCCAAACTCTCTGTAAAAGCTCTGCTTTCTACCATGGATACCATCTCACTCCCAACACCTCTGCTCTTGCCTAGACAAATCTTACTCATTTTCCAGATTAGATGATGCTTCCTAAAAACTGAATTAAAGTGGCCCTTCATTGCCCACATACCAAGATAGCACAGGTACTGACACACAGTGCAGCTTTTCATCCTATGAGTTCTGAGCAACTCACCAAACTCTGAAGTCCACAAGCAAGGAACTATAACAGCTGAGTGCTGGGACCATGTGTTCAGACTCTAAAGCTACAACAAATATATTTTCCTTTTCCCTCTAAGGGAATCAAGGGATAAACTCATATACTCATTCAATCACCTTTAGTGATGAGTCCCAGTGCCACAGCTTTAAATGGCATTTTTCTCAACGTATAAGATGACTTTGATATTAAGCCCACAAATTCAGGATACAAGAAATGTAAAGTCCTTTTTTTATGTTCACTTTGCACTCTGTGGTAGAAACTTAATCTTGTCAATTCTGGGTCATCTCACTCAACTCAGTTCCATCTTTTCCTTGGAGTTGCATCCAAGTTGAAAGGAGAAGCACTGGGTTTGCACCGAGGCAATGGAGGTGGGGGTGGAAATCCGATCCTCTGTCATCACCAGATGCCCACTGGCTCCTTTGGCCATGGGTCTACACAGCCAGTAGTGTCTTCCTCATTCCATCCCAAGGCCTCTCTGGATCTGATTCTATAATATATCAGTTATGTTAAAACTCTCTCAGGCATACTGAAAACACTTGGTTGTTCCCTGAACCAAAAGAGCATGGGAAAATTCTATGACGTTCCTCAGGTTTGTATGCCTAAACATTCTGTAAAACTGTTTACTCAAGTGCTTCTATGAAACACTTCTATAAATGCTGATGAAAACTTCTACAAGTTTTAGCAGCCCTCTGACTTCATTTACTGAGAAGGATACAAACAGATTTTTCACAGATCATCCTGAATCTAGTGAGACTTTTGTTTTGCGTGTTTCCTCTATGTTTTGTTCAACCCTGGATTCAACACCAGGCAGAAAGTTCACAGGGTGACTAAATCCTGTCTAGCTTATTCTCTGATTTTAATTTTCTTCTTTCTCCTAGTCAGGAAAAATTTCTCTGCTCTGGGTGCCAATCATATTCTTCTCTGTCATTTGTCTCATGTTTTGATATCAGGGTGTTTCTGAAGCCATATTTCAAACTATTTATGTTCTCTGCTTTCTGTGTGTAATTTATTCCCTGAGGCATACACATAGAATGTCACAGTTTCCCAGGTATGAAGAAGAGTCACAAAACAAAAGGAGCTATGGTGAGGGGGTACCAATTAATATCTCAAGATATTATCCGACCTCATAAATCACTACCTAAGAGCCTAAATTTCTAAAAGCAGAGTTTTCCAGTAAGTGCTGGCAGAACTCACTAGAATACCTCGTGGAAACGTCCTGGTTTCTCCCCACTCTTCCCTCCTAAATTAGAGTTCAATTTCACCCTTGTATTTCTGGGAAAGGTGTTCTGATGCAAATCAGCAAGACTGGAGGGAAATGACATAAATATCAAGAAAGAATGAACTTGCTCATGAAGCCTCTTATGTCTATGTAGGCCCTTTTTAGGCTCAGTCATTGGCTTGTGATAGGAGAAGCCAGGCCATGCTTCCACAACGAACAGGAGAGAACAGAGAAAGGATTTCTGCACAGTCTCTTTATAAATCCAAGAAGCGGGAAGTGAAAGAGGTAGAGGAGCATTGCCTCTCAAATGTTAAGGCACGATAAGTTTTTTCATCCAAAATTTGAAAGGAGAAATAAATGAATGAGTGACTAAACTGATAAATAAAGGATCTTCCCTGATGGTTCAGTGGTTAAGAATTCACCAGCCAATGCAGGGGATGTGGATTTGATCCCTGGCTGGGAAACTAAGCCCACACGTTGCAACGACTGAGCCTATGCAGCACAACTGAAACAAAGCTCGCATGTCGCAACAAAGATCCTTCATGCAGCAACCAAGACTTGACACAGCCAAATAGATAAATGCATTTTTAAATTAATAAATGAATTAGTGAATGAATGAAAAAAGTATGAAAGCTAGGAAACTGTAAACGAAAAGGAAAACTGAAAAAAAAAACAAAACCTGGAATTTGGGGTTTGTAAGACATACAAACACATTTGGCTGGAAATTTCATTGCCTTTGATCAAGATGTATAAATTGTTAAACATATATCGTTCTAAGTATGTTTGAGTCCAACAAAATAATGCATTTGAAGGTATGTCATAGGCTATAAAAGGGCCATAAAAGGAATATTATTGCTATTTTCACTAGTCTTACTATATGTTAATTCTGTTGATTTAAAAAAAGAGAGAACTCCATCTCAACACAAGAGTGTTTGTGGAATGCCTAAGGTGGCTTATTTGCTACAGAGGTTAGAGTATTTTCAAAATCTAGGAGAACATGAGAAAGAAGCCCATATGGGCAGTTGGTTTGTCAAGCAAGACATTCTCCAGATGAGCAAATAAGAATCCAGTCACCCAAAGGAGTGGAAACGCCACAGCTGGAATTTCCAAACCAGTCACTGATGCTGAACATTCACAAATGGCTGTGTTACCAGGAATTCTTTCAGACTTTTTCCTGTTTCATCTAAAGCAGCAGACATAGATTAAGGCTGTGCCCAGCCCTTTGTTCAGGAACACAAATACTTGTATTTGTTTTCATTCTTTTTGCTTGTCGTTTACCCTTTTCGTTTTGTAGCTTGTGTTGTGCTCAGTCATGTCTGACTCTTTGCAGCCCCGTGGACTGTATCCTGCCAGGCTCCTCTGTCCATGGAATTTTCCAGGCAAGAATACTGGAGCAGGTTGCCATTTCCTACTCCAGGTGATCTTCCTGCCCCAGGAGTCGAACTTGCATCTCTGTATCTCCTGCATTAGTAGGCAGATTCTTTACCACTATGTCACCTCTTAGTCTCATTTTAAAAAGGAATCTGAAATTCATGGCCAAGAGCTCAAAATACCACAAAACCAAAAAAAGTACATGAAGAAATCAGCACAATTCAAGCCTCATTAAGTATGATTGTTACGAGATTCACAATGTCCATAAGATAATGAAACAAGTTTTCAGGAGAAACATTTCAAATAGAAGCAGTATTGAGTCACTTGCCTTCATCAGTCTACACACTGTAGGACCACTGCAATAGAAACTTCCAGGTTCTCCTGCCACATATTAGAGACAAATTCCAGCCTAATCCAATTCTTATGGACAAAGTTTCTTTGCTGATGTACCATTAAACACAAAGCACAATGACAGAGAAGAATTCTCATCTTGCTAAGGAATCTGCTTGTTATAACACTAATTTGAAGCACCTGCTGCTTTAATAAAGGGTGGAGGGTTTTCTGGTTTTTACTTTATTTCGTTGAATGTTTTCTGCTTGTCTCATGATTTGTACCCCTATGATGAGTCTGTTTCCATGCTCTGACCCTACTTTTATGGGTGTTAATTGATGAAGCTTATTCTTGTTCTGTTTATTGTCTCCTATTTCTACCCTCTTGTATTATCTAAATGTCAACTCTTTCTTCATCTCATCTCTTCCCAGCTGCTCTCAATATCCTTATAGGGGCCTGAGGGCTGGGCTGCGCTGAAACTCTACCAAATCAATGAGAGGGCAAAAGGCCAGTATAAACTAGACTCTGTGAGCAGCCTGCTCATTTCAGAAAATTGGCCTTTCACTGGCTGGTGGATGAGGCCATTCCTTATGTGGGTATCTCTAACGTTCTTTGCTATGCACACTGAAATTCTTAGGTAGATGGAAACTTGTAAACACCGTAGATTCCCTCCTTCCCTCAAACTCTACTACCCTAAGGAGAATTTCACCTACCACCCTTAAACAGGTGCTTTACTTTGCTCCTGAGCTGGATATGCTCAGTCACTTGGTCAGGTCTGACTCTTTGCAACCCCGTGGACTGTAGCCCGCCAGGCTCCCTTGTCCATGGAATTTTCCAGCCAAGAGTATTGGAATGAGTTGCCATTTCCTCCTCTAGAGAATCTTCCAAGCCCAGGGATTGAACCCTCATCTCTTGCATCTCCTGCACTAGCAGGTAGATTCTTTAGCACTAGCACTATCTGCTTTGTTCCTGACTACACTTGAAAAACTTCAAGGCATTTGTTTGCCCTTCTTACTCTAGTTTTCTATTGTTATCATAACAATTTGCCACAAATGTAGCAGCTTAAAAGTGCATCCACTTAACTGTCTCACAAATCTGTAGAATTCGAGCACAATGGCCTCACCAGACTAAAAGCAATATGTCACTGAGGGTTGTCCTTTACTGGGCTATCAGGAGAAGAATCTGCTTCCAAGCCCACAGAGGTTGTTGGTAGAGCCCAGTTCTTTTCAACTGTAGGACGGAAGTCCTGTTTCCTTGCTGACTGTCAACTGGGGGCTACCCTCAGCTCTTGGAGGCCTCTTTCTCATCCTCCCACATGGAGCCCTACCTCTCAGAACAAGCGAGAGCACACCGAGTCCTTCTCATGCTTGGAAACTCTCTGATTTCCTTTTCTGTCGCATCTCTTTCCAACCCCATAAAAAAAAGTTCTGTGTTTTTAAGGATTTATTTTAGATTGGTCTCACCTGAAAAAATTCAAAACAATTCTCTATTTTTAAGTCTGTAACTTTCATTAAATCTTCAAAGTCTCCTTTGCCATGTAAAGTAACGTAGTCACAGGTTCCAAGTGATTCAGGCATGAACATATTCTGTGGACCATTATTCAGCCTATCGCACACTATCTCTCATTCTCAGTTAGAAGGCTCCATACAATTCCCATTGGGAGTTTCCCAAAGTGTCTAAACTCCCAAAAGACTTCTGTGAATTCCTGCTGTTCTCCTCATCAAACCCAATCAAACTAGGTAATGAAACCATTAGCCAGTTCTCAAAGTGATGAGGCTTTCCCTTGTTTTGCTGTGTTCCTGTGAGCAGTCACACCATCTCCCAAAGACACATCTGCATCACTGCTTCATGAGGTATTTAACATGTCTGCCCCCCTACCCTCCTCCTTCTCCAACCTTCAAGCCAGTTCTTTTGACACTTGTTTTTAATAAAGAGGCTAGGAAAAGAACATACATCTTGAATTTGCCTAAGTGGCTATTAATTTCACAAAAATAAACACATTGTAGTTCATGACTTTCTATGGGACATTTTATTACAAACTCCGAATCGTGTTATTCAAGTCCCCTCTTAACAGGAAAAGAGATAATAAACCTGAAGTCTAAGTGATCTTGGATTGTTTCTCCACTGTGTTTAGTCAGAAAAGTTACCAAGTATCTCAAGAAATGCTAATCTCCATTTAGCAAGGCCAAATGTAATTTAATATAGAGTGATGAGATCTAAATGGCCCACATCTATGCAAACAATTTAACATCAAAACAGTTTATCATATTTTACGAGATACTTATCAAGTATAAATCACATGATTTTAGGTAATTATTACTGTGTGTGTGAATCAATCTGTAAATGGAGTTTAATTTAGATAAGACGAGCAACCACTCAGATGACCTCCCACAATAATTCCCACCACCTCACTTTCATGCTTTTTAATTTAGCTGGAATGACTGACTAGCTACTAATGAATAGAGCACACATATGGGGATTTCCAATAATTAGGTTATAAAAGACCACAGCTTCTTTGGCAGTCCCCAACCATTTTGGCACCAGGGACTGGCTTTGCGGAGGACAATTTTTCCACACACTGGGATGGGGGAATGGTTTCGGGATGATTCAAGTGATTATATTTATTGTGCACTCTATTTCTATTATTATTACATCAGCTCCATCTCAGATCATCAGGCATGAGATCCCAGAGGTTGGTGCTCTCTCTCTTTTTCTCTTGGACAGCTTCTCCTGTAGGAAGCAGTTGCTATTTCATGAATCATGTCTGTCAAGAGGTCTATGTGAGTGACTCTGGAATAAAATCCTCCCTCAACTGAACTTAGAAATGACTCTAGACTTGGCCAGCTGCTGACTGCAACCATATGGGAGGCCTTTGAGCAACCACCTATGTACACCATGTTAAGATTCCTGCTCCATGAAACTATGAGATGTTTTTATTTCAAGCTGCCAAGTTTGGGATAGTATTTTACACAGCATCTGATAACTAATATAACAGATACACTTACAGCTCAAATCAATTCTCAAAACCAGCACTTTATGGAGAGTTCTTAATAGACTTTGTATCCAAAGCACTCAAAACAGTTTGAATAAATGAAAAAAGTAATGATCATATTTTCTTAGTTTAAAAAGATAAGATACACATTTGGAACTGATGAGTCAGTCTCTATACTAAAGCAGTACTTGCTTAACCTGTTCATACCTGATATCATAGTTTACTTTCATGAACTGCAGGATCTACTTAGGTTTCTTAGAATCTGCTACAATAAATGAACAGAGGTGATTTAGAAGACCTAGAGAGGGAGGGAAAGATGGCGGAGGAATAGGACAGGAAGATCACGTTCTCCCTCACAAATTCCTCAAAAGAACATTTCAACACCGAGCAAACTCCGCAAAACAACTTCTAGGCTGGCAGAGGACATCAGGCAACCAGAAAAGCAGACCATTGTCTTCAAAATCAGGTAGGAAAAAATATAAAAGATGAAAAAGGAGACAAAGGAGGTGGGGAGGGAGCTCCGTCCCGGGAAGGGAAGCCCGTCCCGGGAAGGGAATTTTAAGAAGAGAGGTTTCCAAACACCAGGAAACACTCTCCCTGCCGAGTCTGTGGCGAGCCTTGGAAACACAGAGGGCAACATAACAGGAAGGAAAAATAGATAAATAATTAAAACCAAGAGACTACAAGCCCACCAGTAACTCCCCCAGCGGAAAAGCAGCACAGACGCCTGCATCCGCCATTGGGAAGTGGGGGCAGGGCAGGGACGCGCGGGAGGCGCGGGCTGCAGTGCTTTGCAAGAATCGGGCACAAACGCCCCACGAGCAACCAGAACGATCTAACTTGGGCTAGCAAACCAGACTGTGGGATAGCTACCACGCGAAAAGCTCGAACATAAGACACTGCCAGGATCCAGCACAGAACATAGGACGG